>NC_064854.1:39942053-40232053 GCF_024139225.1 Suncus etruscus
TATTGGCACTTACAGCGTTAGAATTTTTTACAAATAAATTTGGTGAAAAGATGCATATAGAAGTAAGTGCTTTTTTTTTGGTCCCTTTTTATAACATAGCAGTACACAAAGATATTTAATTTCAAAATTACACAAAATTCTAAGCTAGTCAGTCAGAACAATCCATCAATCAAAAATAAGTAAATAAATTAATTAATAAAAATCAGGATAGTAGTTATCTGCAGAGGAAAACATATTACTCTATGGGCAACTGTTGCTATCCAGTTGTGCTTTATTTCTTAGTCTTGATGCTGATTAAAATGGGCATGATTCTTTCTGAGAACTGACCTTAACATGTGATTATTATTTTATACGGTATTAAAATTTCAAGGCTCTCATAAGAATTCAAATGTAACCTTCCTAACAGTTTGTGAAGGAAGCAGTCTTGATGAAATCAAAAATGCTGGTGCACAATAATTAATCAGCACCGTAAAAATAAAAGAAATAGATGTAAGGTTGGAGTTAGTATATTTTTATTCCCTGGCATCACATACTGTATTTTTAGCTCTATAAGACATACCTGACCATAAAACGCACATAGAGTTTAGATGTTCTCCTCCTCTGCACCCAGGCTTCAACTTTAGGTGGTATTCACTCCATGAGACACACTTTTGGTGGAGAAAAGTGTGTCTTATGGTACAAAAAATATGGTGGTTTCCCCAAGGATTTGCAGTGCAGCCTCGGCTCAGTGTGACCCTGGAGGTCTCTAAGCTTTTGAGGTAGTCCATATAATCCATGGCACTAGCACTACATGACATAAGCAGAGTCTTTGGGCCATAGTTTGAATTGATGACCTGATTGGCAAAGAATTTCCAGGAGAGGCCTCAGGAATTCCTGAACACTTCTTGGAAGCACACAAAATAAAGGGAAAATAAATGCTCATATTGACATACTCTAAAATGAAAAACTAAGGACAGTAACACAATCCTCACTCCCATCCCAAAGTGACAAAGATTTTTTTGATTTCATGATTAGTGAATTCTAAGCACATAAAAACGCTTATAGTCAAAAATATGTTTAAGAAGTTTGGTTGTTAAAGAAGTAGAAGGTAGCCACAAATCTGAGGGAAACATTTTTTAATTAATTAATTCCAATTAATTGATTTTTGTAATTAAGTAATACCTTTAAACAACATATTTAAGATCTTATATCAAAGGTTATCACTTGCTCTACTAGGGATCAGTAATATCTATATGTAGTATACTTGAAGTGTAAATTTAAAAGTTTTAAGGGCATCAGAGATATACAGCCAGTGGTGCTCATTCCTGTGCACATGATGTCTCAGGTTCAGTTCCCAGTATGGTTCATATGATCCCTTCACCCCCATGAAGACTAATTCCTGAACACGGTGCCAGGAGAAAGCCCTGAGCACATCTGTTGTGGCACAAAACTAAAACCAATAACAAAAACAAAAAGATAATTTCAAGGGAAATTTTAGCATTAGTAAAGCTAATAAGGTGCTTACCTTGCATGCAGTCAATCTAAATTTTATCCCTGATACCATATATGTTCTGCCAGGAGTGATCCCTGAGCATAGAACCAGGAGCAAACTCTGAGCATGGCCAAGGGTGGTCCAAAGCTAAAAACAAACAAACAAAAAAAAATAAGAGAGAGAAAAGAAAACAGATAATGCAAACATTGGTCATGATAGAAATGCAGGTATTGTACAGCACAAGAGAATAGTAAAAGGTGGTATGAGTGGTTTTGAAAATCACAATGACAATAATATAGCATTGCTTATTATTTTTGAAAAGTAGACAAATACATTTATTTAAAAAAAAGGAGTAGCCCATAAAATTCAGTAAGCTTTAAATAAAACGTAAAATAATATGTAACCGGAGCGATGGCACAGTGCACGCGGCTGACCCAGGATGGGCCTCAGTTAGATCCCCCGCTTCCCATATGATTCCCAAGCCAGGAGCAACTTCTGAGCACATAGCCAGAAGTAACCCCTGAGCATCACCAGGTGTGGCCCCAAAACAAAACAAAACAAACAAAATAAAATAACTGAAAGTCTCAATCACTAGAAAAATGATTTAAGATACCATTTTAATATCAACTCTTTGGAGCTGGATAGATAGTACAGTGTGTAGATTACTTGTCTTGCATGCAGCCATCTCAGGTTTGATCCCAGAACCCCATATGGATTCCTGAGCCCCACCAGGAGGGATATCTGAGTTGTATTTGGCACAAAAAGCAAAAAAGAAATCAAGTATTTTTCAGATAAGAAAAATGTATATAGTGAAGTAAATATTTTAATTGATAACTAACAGACAATATTATTTTAGGAATTAGTCTGGAAATATGTAACAGGCATAAAACACAGACTTTTCCAAATATGAGTTCTTTTAAAGGGATAACTATAATTTCAAATTAATATAATAGAAATTAATAATAAAATAGTAGAATAGAAAATATAAATACATATACATAATTAAATATTTATAAATTATTATAATGTTTAAAGTCCATAAATGGGTAAAATAAAATATAGATTATTCAAAATATCTTGTCACTAATATTGCATTTGAACTACCAATTGACTTTCATCTTATTTGAGATACCAGTCAGATGAGAAAAAGGAATAAAGTCTATTAACTGACATAATAATCAATATAGTCATTTGAAAGGTGTTTTAATAAACTTTGTGAAAATAACCTGATGGGAAATGACTGAAGAAACAGGACAAAGACAGGTGCAAAATGCAAAGACTTCTCAATTGACTTGTGTTAACTCTCTGCAAACCATCACTACAATGCAAAAGTATCTTGTCCAAAATGATATTACAGCGTATTTGAGAGGAAAGGTAAGAGTAATACTTAATAAAGTTTATAATTTTCTCAAATTTCTTGTTTCTAAACAGCTAACACTTTCGAAATTGTTCTGGTACAACAGATCGTAAGTGTAGAATAGGTTCAATTCTTGCACAAAAGCTTACCACTAGTAATGACATTGTCTTGATTTTCAGTGTAAATGAACAGCAAATATTTGGAGAAATTTAAAAAAGATAAATTACGCTTAAAAACAATAGGACATTGATTTAATTGATGATAATGAGGAGGAAAAGGAAATAGCTGAGATATAGAAGCAATCCAAATATTAATGTATTGAAGCACAAAAAATATAAAATATATAAAAATATGTCAACCACGAGTCTCATAATACAAAATTGGTTTGTATACATAGCCTAGTTGTGTGGTAGACTATATATTTACATGAACATAAGTAAATAATATACTCATGTCAAAATCAGCTAATGATACAATTCTCAGGACATATTCTCATCATTAAGCTATACAGAACTATATTTAAATACAGAACTATATTTAAATAAATATACAAATATGTATATATAATATGCAGTCACAAAAATAAATTATGTAACGTATAGGTGTCTCTTTGGGTGATTAAGTAAAATATACAATAAAGTAAGACAGATGACATGTACTACTGCTTGTATAGAAAATAAAACAAATAAATGAAAATTCAAAATTCAAACTCATGCAAAGAGTAGATACATACATTGCTGGGGTAAAGAATGGGGAACTAAATAAAGCTGGTTAGGTCAAACAAACTTTTTTTTTTTACTTTACTATCTTTTTTTATTTTTTATTTTTTTATTTAAACACCTTGATTACATACATGATTGTGTTTGGGTTTCAGTCATGTAAAGAACACCACCCATCACCGGTGCAACATTCCCATCACCAATGTCCCAAGTCTCCCTCCTCCCCACCCGATCCTTTTTAATTATAAAATAAACAAGTCTTGAATAAATAACATACTGTCATTAATATATAATACTGACTATAGTTAAAAGAAAAAAATGTTGTATATGAAAATATTTCCATAAGATTATTCTTTAATGGTTGTATATGAAAATGTTTTCGTAAGATTATTCTTTGCCTGTTGCCCCACCTTGACCTTCCAGGTGGGGCCCTGTGGAGAGTTGAATAAATAGCTTTAGTGGGAGGCTTGCGGGGGTCTTTTGCCAGAGCTGGTAGCAGAATGGCAAAGCACTCTCTTTGTCCAACCTTTGACACCCTAACCTTCTTGCCAAGATCTCCCCCCAAAGGGGACAAGGGGATGGAAATCAATTTCTCATTCTGGGAACTATTTGGGGATTCACAAACATCCAACAAAGGATTAAATTGCACACCATTGCAACAAAAAAATACTAAATATTCACAATCAGAGAAAAATCATAACTATATATGTGTTGGTGTACCTATGGAAGTCTGTATTATTAGCTAGATTTAATATATGATTATTTCAAAGTATATACAACTATAAAATTTCATTGCACACTTAAAACGAATATAACATTATAATTTAATTACACTTCAATTGAAAAAAAGAAAAGAGGCCAAGGTGATAGTACAACTGGCAAATGGCACTTGCCAAGCACACAGCCAACCCAGATCTAATCCCGGAACCACACAGGGTTCTACTAGTCTCCTCCCAGGAGTAATTCTTCAGCACAGGGCCAGGTGCAAGCCCTAAATACCACTGTTGTGGCAAAAAAAAAAATCTAATAATAATAATTATAAGAATTAATAATCTATTATTGAGAGAAAGAAACAGCTGTGATCAGATGCCAATCATTATTCTGGAGATCTCCATTGGAGATAAATCTGGGATAAAAGACAGCTTTCCAAAAGAAACTTATTATTAATCACATTAACATTTAATGTAGGGTTATGTTGGTTATACATACATATATATACATATTTATGTTACAATACAACATATACTATAATATATATTATAATGTATAAAATATAATAAGTATATACACATTACATATGTATAATTGACCATAATGTATATATTTATATATTGCAGATCTTTTTATAAGTAACTATGGGGTAACACTGAACAAAATATTTTTATCTACTGCTTATGAAATTTATTATAAAACCACCCTAAGTTTACCATTATCACAATAGAAGAAAGCTGGTTTCCTTACAATGTACAGTTACGGCCAGGATAAGTCTTTCTTTGGGGGACTAGCAAAATTGGTGTTCTAAGATTTCTAATGCCAGGCTTCCTTGCCCTGCTCCTCACTTTGCTATTTAATTAGCATCTCTCAGACTCAATGACTGCTACTTGTATTCAGAAGAACTCATTTTATAATGACCTTCGTGTTTTGTTTGCAGAAGACATGCTGCAGTCAGATGATGACCAGCTATATTTTCTATCATTTTAATTACATCTTAGATATTGTTCAATCCATTGCGTATGAAATCAAGGAAAGAAAAGTGTCAAAACCATTGCGATTTGATAGTATAAATCCAAACAAGTATGTTCTTGGAAAGCCAAAGGTAGGGAGGAGGGCAGGGAAAATACACAAGGAAATCTCAATCTCTCCTTGGAGTTGAGCTACAGGTCATTTCCCCTTTTCTTATCCCACCAACTGGCACAGAGGCAGCCTAGAGAATTGCCTTTTAGTGACACCTACTGGGACTAACTTGGCAGAAGAGTTTGCAGATTTGCTTCTTTTCAGCGGCTCTCTCTGTCAGGCGCTAAATGTGCAGCCCACAAGATTTCACACTGCTGCTGGGACAGCTCAGGTTTGAAAAATTCCCCCTTTCCCTGGGGGCAACTGGTTTCCAGCCTCCTCATCATTCCTCAAGTAGAATGACCTACATGCCAGCATGACAAAGATCCAGAAATTTATAGAAGCTTCATTGTCAGCCTCAATCCTCAACAGAGACTCCAACTGCCAACACCAAATGAAGAGAAGGGCTGTGCAGGGAAACAGGAAGTCATTAAAATAATTAATCACCCAGCTGGGTTTTGAGCTACTTTTCCATCCATTTAAATGAAAGATTTATTATCTTTACAATATACAATTTAGAAAAAAACAATTTAATCTTCACATAAATAGCCATCCTTGTATTTTATCACTGATTAGGCTGTGCATAACAAATCAATGCTTACTTTTAGCAAAATTGTGGCTTCCAATTAAAATTTTAGTCTTATTTCAAATTAAGATAACATTAAACAATAAAGTGACATTTCCCCCTTTTCGTAACTATAACACCTAAGAACTCAATGCTTTCTCTCATCACGTTTGTCTTTCTGTACAGGTGCCTTATTATTTTTTAATGTGCTTGACAAATAAGATGAAAACGTTATCATTTTATTTAGAAAGCATGATTTGACTAACTTGAGAAGCTGTAGTAAAATATCTATCTTAAAAAATTAGAAATTCTTTGATAATTTATTTCTTTTTATCCAGAGGAGAATGAGATATGTGTTGTTTTTCTTTTGTTAGTGATCCTAAACAGAGCTTAACAGAACACCAAATTGATAGATTCAGTCACATTTTGGAAAATGTAACACTCTCACTGGCAAATCTCACTGATTTTTTTTTAGCACAAAAATATAGTATTTGGGAAAAGAGGAAAATGTTAAGAAAAGTAGAATAATAAAATAATATTTTTCAATAATGTCATTTAAAAACAGAGCGATAATATTTTAGGACATCCTCACCAAATGTTCATGGAGGCTACTTTCCTGCATCTCATTACCATGCTACCATTCAAAGTTTCTATTCTTTTTCATGTGGCCTAGTCTCACTGGTATGAGATGATAGCTCATTGTTTCACTTTGCATTTTTCTAATGATAAAATAATGAAAAGACACTTTTTAACTTACTTATTGGCCATTCATATATCTTCTTTTGAGGTCATATTTGTTCATCTCATCTCCCTAATTTTGTGGGCTAGTTTTAATAAGTACTTTGTCTTTCTTGTATTTAACTCATTGTCAGATATGTGGTAAATGAATCATTTCTCCCAGTTTATATATGGCCCTCTGATTTGACTAGAGAGAATTGGTTATCTTTCTGGTTGATAATGTAGCACACAGAAAACAATTTTTTTTCTTTTTGCTTTTGCATTAACACAGCATGTAATGTATTATAAAGGAAATGTAAGTATAATGAAATATAACAGTAAAATACAATGTAATTCAGAGAGATAAAATCAAAAGCATGTGTATTCAATATAAAAAAGCAATTTTACAGTAGAATAGTACCTTATTTGCTACTATGATATCAATGAAGGTGGTACAACAAAAATATTAGAAGATGTTATTTTATGTATTTAATGTCTAACAACTAGAAAAATTATGAATTTTCTATAAAATAAAAATTCCTGGAGATAAAGAACAGCATATTTAGGGCTGGAGTGATATCACAGCAGTAGGTTGTTTGCCTTACATATGGCCAATTGGAGAAAGAGCCAGGTAGAGGTTAGATTTCCAGCATCCCATATGGTCTCCCAAGCCTGCCAGAAACAATTTCTGAGCACAGAGCCGGGAGCAACCCCTGAGGACCACTGGGTGTGGCCCCAAAACAAACAAACAAACAAAAGAATAGCAAATGTATTTCTTTTTTGTTTTTTGGGGCCACACCCAGTAACGCTCAGGGGTTACTCCTGGCTATGCATTCAGAAATCTTTCCTGACTTGGAGGATCATATGGGACCCTGAGGAATCTAACCAAGGTCCATCATAGGTTAGCGTGTGCAAGGCAGGTGCCCTGCTGCTTATGCCACCTCTCTGGCCCCTGTATTTGTTTTTGTTTTTTTAGTTACATTGCTTTGACATATCACTTTCAATGGTCAAATAGAAAATTAATAATAGTTTAAGCTTTTTATTGAATTTTGTAACTATAGACATCACTTCTCCTATACATGAGAATGTTCCTTATACTCTATCAAACTTAATCTCAGATAAAATTTTATAATATTCATGATCTCACTGTGGAAGACCCTTATTTGTAATGTTGCGCATTATTTATATTTGATGGAATCTTGTTAGAATCTTAGATAGTTATTGTCTTATCTTATTTTCTGATTATTTTGAAGGTGACACCGGGGACACATCTAGTAACATTCAGAATTCATTCCTGGATCTATTTTCAAGGGTCATTCCTGACAGTCTTGGGGAACCATATGCAGTGCCAGAAATTAGATGAGTTGGCTAACGCCAGGTAAACACTTCACTGCTGTACTATCTCTCCAACCCTATTTTCTTATTTTAAACCACCCATTTTTTGTTAATTGGTTTTCCATCTTTCAATGAACACATCAAAAACTGATATCTATTGATGATTTTATGGCCTATATATAAGAATTTATGACATAAACTGGCAAAATATCATCTTTGAATCAGTTTTCACACTAAGTTAGTCGACGATTTCAAAAAAATTTTTTTTATATCCTTCACATTTCTCTAATTATCACCTACTTAAAACCTAATTCTATAGTACTACAAAAGATATTATTAGTTCAAATATCCCAATTGTCAGTTCAAAATTTAGATAGAAAATTTAGTACACCCTACCACTTAAAATGTCTTGTCTCTATACAAAACTAAATATCTCAAGAACAAAAGTTAGAATATAAATTTAAATAATCATACAAATAGCACTTTAACTAAAATAAGAATAATTGGAATAATTCATAAAAGGTTTGCACAATTCAGCATACTTTTAATATGTTGAGTTTGGAGGAAGGAGGGGAAAGATAAGCTTGGATAGTTCACTGGACTTTGGATCCCTGATTCCATTAAAACTTGTCATCCAGAAGGCGCAGACAATTTGCCTGATTATTTAGTTTCATTTTCGCTATGTTGAAAGGTTCTGTAATGGCCTGACAGGGAATTATTCTACAAAGGGAAATAGGTTTCCTTCTACTTCACTCCTAAAGTTACTATTTTCCCACATCTTTATATACCGACAACTTTACACAAATTCCAGAATAGAAAGTAGATGTCTTAAAGGATTGAAAGATTTTCAAAATCTGTAGACAAATTTCTGAAAAGTATGGAAACAGGTACTATATGTGGAGATCAAGGAAAGAGTGATTTCTGAATGCAGAGTTGGGATTAATCCCTGAAAATTTGGAAGGAAGAAACAAGGAAGGGAGGGAGAGAGGGAGGGAGGGAGGGAGGGAGAGAGGGAGGGAGGGAAGGAGGGAGGGAGGAGGGAGGGAGGGAAGGAAGGAAAGAAGGAAGGAAGGAAGGAAGGAAGGAAGGAAGGAAGGAAGGAAGGAAGGAAGGAAGGAAGGAAGGAAGGAAGGAAGGAAGGAAGGAAGGATTAGTTACTTTTTGAAGATACATATGAGTAAATTTGACGACTTTATTTGAGTAAGTGGATGAATAATCCAGGACTAATCCATTCTCTCCTCTTGAAGATGGGCCAAGAGAAATATGCCACATAACATAGATAATATAATGGCTTATGGCTGAAGTGATGATACAGTGAATAGGCCATTTGCCTTGCATTATTTTGACAAGGGTTCTTATGATTCCATATGGCATCACAAGCTTACCATGAAGGGCAGAGAGCAATAACACACTGAGAACACTGAATAAGTAGGCTAATTCTGGGCATTTGTTACATAGATGATAGAATTACTGAGAATCCAAACAGGTGAGTTATATCAGAGATTACCAGCAGGAAAGATCAAGATTTAACCAAAGTTTACCTCAAAATGGATTTTAGGGAATCTCTCTCCCATCAGTGGCTTTTTTTTCCCAGCTTTAGACTATACAAACAGACACAATTTCCACAGGAAAGACATACTTCTATACTGATCCCAAATCATAGTGAAAAACTGTTGCTGTAAATGGACTAGTAAAATTTTCCTGAGAGCCGTCTTCATAGTTTTTAGTTTACAGCAATACCATGAAAGCTAGTTCTTATCAAAGGTTTAGGTTAACAGTTGTAAATAGTAAGGACTCAATATATTACTTGTTTGATTGTCAACATCACAATTATCATCATTTAACTATCATCCTTGAGATATTTATCTAGATTAACATCACTATCAATTATCTGAAAAAATCAGATAGGATGATTTTTCCCATATTCCCATTTAAACCTTTAGTTTAATGTATAATAGAACTAGATATTTAAAAATATTATGAAATACTGTAATGAAATGAAACTTAAATACATAATATATTTACTAGTGAGTAATCTTTAATATCCAAGGATAAATGTAAGTCTCCTTTATTTTGTCCATACTTGCGCCTTAGAAAATCTAGCTATATCTCATAGAGAACATACCATATCTTTGGTTTATTACCTGTTGGCAACAGTTGGTGAAACTCTAGAATGCTAAAGAGAAGTAGAAGTTTCTATATTTTAGAAAAAATTATTAATGAAAAAAGGGAGTTTTCACCTTTATGATTTCTAAATATTCAATTTGTATAAGGTATTTAAACATACTATCTTTAATTTAAAAAAAAAGAGAAAACCAGCTAATGTTCTCATTCAAGACATTTGGATTTGTATCCTAATATACAGACACTAAGAAAAATATAGGCTATGACTTTATTCAAAAAAAGGAAAATTTTGGGATGCTGAAGACACAATAAAGTAGATCTCATAACTTTAGGAGAATCAATGTTCCTAGTATCTCTGCTAGATATATTAGTTATAATGTAGGATGTGGAAATCCCCAGAGGATAAATAAAATGAAAGCTACCTGATTGGGGAGTAAAAAGTCTTCTGAAAATAATTATTCTCATCTGAGAAATAGTTTGACACTTGGGCACTGACAAAAAGAAGCATCTGATCATGAGATAAAGTAATCCATCATGATCTGACCATTATAAAATCAAATTAGCAAGAAATCACCCTTCAGTCCTCACATAGAAATTGTGCACATGGTGCTGTGCCTGAGAAGTTCCCAAGGTTTAATTTAATGAGCAAGATACTCACATTTCTAATATGCTGATGCACTGTCACCTTGCTGCAATATACGTCAGTGTCTCATGGAGAATTGGCATCTATAGGACAATTGAAGAGGGAAAAGTCTGGAATACAGATGGCCCTTCACATTATGTGGCCATCTACTGTCAGTAGATTTCTACAATTGTTCTATTTCTACTCCAGAATGATGCCTTTGGACAGGGTAAAGGAAAAATATTCTAAGTGGAGAGAACGTTATTTGTCACTTTCTATAAAGTGATTTTATACAGAGTTCACAGTTAAGCCTAAAAGTAGATGTACAAAAAACTGAAGCATAGGTGAAGAACTAGGCAAATAAGATAGGTTATGTAAAGAGATAGGTTATATAAATGTTTATACAAAGCCTAAAATTACGGGTGATGGTGCATTTGTTCAATATCATATTAGTTAGTCCAGCAATGTTTTTTTCTCATGGGTTATATTAACCTGGAGATTCTGATACTATTTTAAAAACATATTTATAATCATGTTATCCTAATGTCCTTTGTTTTGTAAATTAATTTCTTGCTATAAAAAGGATGCTTCTTATTCTTAAAAAAAAAAGCCTAGGCAGGGCCAGAGCGGTGGAGCAAGTGGTAAGGCCTCTGCCTTGCTCGTGCTAGCCTAGGATGGACCACGTTCAATCCCCTGGGGTCCGATATGGTCCCCCAAGCCAGGAGCGATTTCTAAACACATAGCCAGAGTGACCCCTGAGCGTCACTAGGTGTGGCCTGAAAACCAAAAAAAAAAAAAGTTTAGGCAATATGGTTACTATAGCATTAAAGTTTATGGCATTAAAGTTTATGATTTGTATGCAATGTTATTGCACATATAATGTTATCATTTTGGTGAGTTGTATAAAATTATATTACATTGCAATAGAGTACCCAAGACCCACTACAATGTCCTTAAGAGAGTTCTAGTTTACTGTATCATTTTATTTTCTACCTTATTTGGGGTTCTATAATCAAGGGTTAAGTGTTATTATGTCAAACTGTTTGTCTTATTTATTTCACAGATGGGCATTTGTTTTTCTACTCCTGTCTGCTTCACTTAACATGATACTGTCCAGTTCCTTCTGAGTTGGAATCAACTTCAAGAGTTCACCTTTTATTATAACTTCATAGCATTCCACTGTGCATATATGGCACAGATGTTTATCTATTCATCTGTCACTGTACATTTGGGTTGTTTCTTTATCTGATTATTTCTATTTGCATCTCTTTGATTAGAAGTGACATAAAGACCTTTTTATTGTTTGTTATTTGTCCAAATGTCCTCCTGTCTGTTCATTTTCTCTTATAAAATATTTTATTTTAGGCAGAATAATTTATAATGTTATTAATGTCAGAGTTTCAAATATAAAACATTACAACCACACACTTCTATCATTTCTTCTACTTCCCTCTACCATTGTCCTCATTTTGTCCCCTCCCATTGTAACCCTCACCATTCTATTGTCTTCTATGACACTCTTTCATGGTAAGCTTCCAACTAAAGACGAGTTCTTCATTTCTGTTGCTTTTGAGTATTTTGTTTCTTCCCTTCTATGTTTCTTTATAAATCCACATATGAGGAAGATCATTCTATATCTGTCCCTCTTCTTCTGATGAATTTCATTTAGCATGATGCTCTCTAGATTCATTCATGTTGCAAACATTTGTACAAGTGAATCTTTTCTTAAAGTTGAGCAGTATTCTATTGTGTATATGTCCCATGGATTCTTTATCTGGCCATCTTTTATTGGTTGTTTTTATATTTTGATAATTAGAAATAGTTCTAATAGTTCTATGTTCAATGAACATGGGAGTGCAAATATCTTTTCTGAATTGAGTTTTGTGAAGTAACAGACTTTAAAAATAAATGAGAGAAGTCCACAGCTTTTCTATAAGCAGATAATAAATGGTAAAGAAACACACTGAAATATAAGAGATATAGATCAAATACTATGAAATTTATGATAGAGTAATAAATTTTTATAAATAATCAAAGAAATCATAGGAGAACAGAATACAGGTGGCATCTCTCTCACCAACCTTAAATAATGTATTAATTAAAACAATGTGGTACTGAAGCAAGAACAGATTTTAATATCAATAGACTAATACTGAAAATAAATATCCTCATGTTTATTTGCAGTTAATCCTAGACAAAGAAAAAAAATAGTGTAAAGTGAAGCAAGAAATCTCTCTTCATAGTTACTAAAACTCATCACATGCAAAAAAAAGAAAAAGAGAAAGAAAGAAAGAAAGAAAGAAAGAAAGAAAGAAAGAAAGAAAGAAAGAAAGAAAGAAAGAAAGAAAGAAAGAAAGAAAGAAGGAAGGAAGGAAGGAAGGAAGGAAGGAAGGAAGGAAGGAAGGAAGGAAGGAAGGAAGGAAGAAAGAAGGAAGAAAGAAAGAAAGAAAAGAAAGAAAAAAAAAATAAAGAAAGAAAAAGAAGAAAAGAAAGAAAGAAAGAAAGAAAGAAAGAAAGAAAGAAAGAAAAGAAAGAAAGAAAGAAGAAAAGAAAGAAGAAAGAAAGAAAAGAAAGAAAGAAAGAAAGAAAGAAAGAAAGAAAGAAAGAAAGAAAGAGAAAGAAAGAAAGAAAGAAAGAAAGAAGAAAGAAGAAAGAAAGAAAGAAAGAAAGAAAGAAAGAAAGAAAGAAAGAAGAAAGAAAGAAAGAAAAGAAAGAAAGAAAGAAAGAAAGAAAAAGAAAGAAAGAAAGAAAGAAAGAAAGAAAGAAAGAAAGAAAGAAAGAAAGAAAGAAAGAAAGAAAGAAAGAAAGAAAGAAAGAAAGGAATTTAGATCCCTTTCTAATCCTAAGCAAAAATGTCAAATCACAGTAAACCAAATACTTTGATACTATATCTGAATCCATAATTAAGGGAATGTAGATAAAGCACTTCATGACATCAAATCTAGAGCCATTTTCAATAACCTAATATGATTGACTAAGAAAGCAAATGGAAGTAAAGATAAAAAAATAGAACTCCCATCAATAATAAACTCCATTAATCTTCACCACAAAATAAATGATGAGCAGAATAAAAATAATTAACAAACTGAGAAAAAAACTATTTGTCCACCAATTATCTGATAAATGGTTAAAATCCAATATGTTAAGGCAATGTAAAGCTGTACAAGAAGTAAAATAAAACAAATTCTATCTACAAATGGGGCAAAGAGATCAACAGATATGTCCTCATAGGAGAAATACAAATGACCCAAAAGTATATGAAAAAAATTGCTTTTACTGTGCTCCTTTGACTCTAAACCTTAAAAACATAAACAAAAAAAACCCACTTAAACTTTTGAGGTTAACTTAAACTAATATGCATGTGCATGGAAATGTAAAAAACTACTATGCCTTCAAGTTTAAGGAGTTACATAAATTTTATGGCTTTAGATTGCTTTGTGTACCGCTAAGAAATGTTATAACGTACTACAATCTGGGGTCTTGAGGGACAAAGTAATTGTACATGGGGTCTGTTTATTTTTCTTAATGTTCTTTGACTGTACGTTCAAAATTAAGGTGTCGGCAGGGGAATTTCTTCTGAGAACTCTGATTTTGGGTGATTGTCTTTCCACTATAACTTTACCTTGTCCTCCTTCTTTGCATCATTGTTTAAAAATAAAAAATAAATTTAAAAAATTGCTCTGCATTATTTTTGTGAGGAAAATCTCAAAACAAGAATGAAATTATCACTTCACACCAGAGAAATGGTCCCATATCAAAAAGTACAAAAGCAACCAGCTTTGGAAAGGATGCAGGAAAAAAAGAAGACCCTCATTCAATGTCGGAGGGAATTTTGGTAAGTCCAGCCTTTAGGAAAACAATATCGCATACTTTTCAAAAAGAGTAAGATTTATCCTTACATATAAATATATGACATAAATTTCTATTTTTGGCATCTATACTAAGAGAACAAAGATTTCCTATCCTCATTTCTTGATGGAATTGTTGATACTTTTTGCTGAGCTTTCTGAATGCTTTATATGTTTTGAATAATATTCTTTTATTTTTATGACTTTTTATAAATATATTTTCCTGTTTTTAGGGTATATTTTAATTTTGGTCCCCATTTTTTGCCAAGTAAAATTGTTGTAATTTTATGTCGTTAAATTTGCTTTATTTTTGCTTATAGTTTGTCAATAAAAACAAATATTTAATGACATTATGTGACCTTTTCATTTTTATCTATTACTTGCAGTGCCAGGGATTGCACATAGGGTTTCAACAGAGCAAAGCAAAGTTGTTGTTTTTTTTTTTTAATCAGTGAACCCTATCCTTGTCCAAAATAGATGTTTAAATTCTGTTCTTGTCAATTATAAATATGACTTTATTTGAAAAATTATGATTTTATTCATGGATGTAACTGATATATAATTTACATGAGATCATAATGGTCTATGGCCCTAATTCAATACCACTTTTTGCCTTATTAGGAGAAGAAACATAGCTACATTCTGGGGTAGATATGTAATATGAGGATAGGAGCGGAAATCTGAGCAATGTATCTCCTAGTCAAGAAGTAGTAAGGATTGCCAGACATACCAGATGGTGAACCAGGAAGGATTTATCCTCCAGACTAGTGTTCCTCAATCTTTTCCTAACTGTTGCTGCTTTGCAACCTTTACCTTCTTATGTCCCCACCTTTTTCTACCATTTTTTAACACTGTAATAGCTCAGAAATGCACATATCCCCCAGTTGATAAATGCTGCTCTTGAATCTTCAGAGAGAACACATTTCCAACCTCGTGATTTCAGACTCATAGACTTCATAACTGTTATCTTATTAATAGACTCTACTTCATCTATCTGTATTTTTTTATATTTCCTTCTTGAAATATCTCCTGCCTTAATCTTATTTCCTTAAGACCACTCAATGCCAGTCCACATAGTATCTCTCTAAAAACCTTCTAACAACAAGATAGGGGCATCTTCTACTAGTTACCACTTTATAAATACTTGATTAGCAAGTTCTTATTATCATGCATTTGTGTTTCCAAATGAAAAGCTATCTTTCCTGGATATAATTCACAAAAAGTAATTTTAAGATAATTTAGGAATGTTCTATACTAGAGGCTTTGACCATTTTATATCTGTAAACTGGCACCAGCCTATGGAATTGTGGATCAAAATATTTCTGTAATTGTGATAAAAAAAAAGAGTTATAGGCCCAACATTCTTTGAATAAACACAAGTGAGATGGACTTGAGACCAAGGAGAAATTTGGGCTGGACTTAGCTAATTGTAAGGTTGTATACTAAGGACCCAACACAGATCAGGTATCCAGAGTGCCTATCTGATAAAGACCAAGGAAACTCTTTAAGTTTAAAGGAGAGAGGTAAGAAAGGAGTGACCTTTAAGCAAACAGAGGTGAGGAGATGCAGGAAGTTGGTGCACTGTTTATTTGTTTTTTTTTTTCAGTGCACAAAACAAACATATTCAGAAGACCCATGTTTCATTAACATGTCACATCTCTACTCACTTAGTATAATGTTAATATGAAATGGATGAAACTGTTCAATATTTGGATCCATCTAAGCACAAATTGGTGCAAGTCTTTTTCCTTCTGAAGAGTAAAATACATCCTTTCCTGACATTCCCATGAGACATGCTGCTCAAGGTCTTACAGCTTAGGTGATAAGCTATTTCCTTTTGAGGTGATAAGCAAAGCAGCAGGTTTCTAGCAATTCTATAGCAAATGGTTTCAATAAATACTGCAATAAAGATTATTCACTTTGTTTAGCCAAGTGTTTCTTAAATTTGTGCATGAAATCTTTGTGTTTGTGAGCCTGTTTGTATGTGAAAAAAATCACAGTCAGCTCAGAGGCAATATTCTAAATACTGTTCTGCTTTTTAATTATTCCAACATTTTGAAAATATCCTCTAACCTATAAGTCTCAAACATGTATTCCAGATATTTCTTCTAGGTTACAGACCCATTGTTTTAATTATCTTTATATAAATTCACTACCATCAACTAAATGAATTACTTCCATCTTATAAATATAAAAATAACTAACGAATAGGCTACTTTCAGGCTATATTTTAAATCTTTTTTAAGGTTTGAGCTGTGTTTAGTGCTGTGTTTAGTGCTACTCCTGTAGAGATCACTTCAGGTGGGTCTCTGGAGATTGTATCTAGTTCTGGAAATAGAACCTGGATTAACTGAAATCAAATCAAGCACAGTTACAATTTATAGAAAGTGAATAAATGATAAAACATATAAATGGAAAGGTAATATTTTTAAAAAGAAAAATATAAACTATTTAAAAAATTTAAAATATCACAAGACCTTAATTTGTTCTTCAAAATTTAATTTCAAGCTTTAATAATCAAGAAGACTAGAAAAAAAGAATACAGAGCAAGCAATGAATGGGGAATATCTTAATATTTCAAATGTAAGTAAAATAAAATTTATAACACTAAAAATAAGTGGCTTGCAAGTATCAAGTATTACTTCACTGGGGCCGGAGAGGTAGCACAGTGATAAGGTGTTTGTCTTAGAAGGACGGTGGTTCAAATCCTGGCATCCCATATGGTCCCTCGAGCCTGCCAGGAGCAATTTCTGAGCATGGAGCCAGGAGTAACCCCTGAACACTGCCGAGTGTGATCCAAAAACAAAACAAAACAAAACAACAACAACAAAAGAAGTATTCGGTTTTGGAAATTTGAGGTATGGTATAAAATATTAAATAGTGAATTTGTTGGCAATTTTTCTTGCGTACGCAGTCCCAATGGCTAACGAGTACAAAGTGAAACCTTACTATGTCAAATGAAGAAATAGTCCTTAAGGCTGACTCTCTCTCTTTTTCTTCTTTTATAACTCCTGTCAGATAGAGTTAAAAGAATCTCTTAACTAATCTGCCCTTTCTTAAATGCCGTTATCTGGATATAGTTTACATTATTGTCATTAAATTATTTCTCTTTGTGTGTATGGTCATGAGTATGTTTTATTTCTTTTTTTTCTTTTTAATTTTTTCCTTTTTAAAATTTTTTTTATTAAAACTCTAATGGATTTGCAGTCTCTGACATCCAGTGAAGGCAGGATTCAATACATGTTTTGGAAGGTAAAATATGAGCAAAGAAAAGAGAGACAGAGGGAAAAAGCAGTGAAGGAAGATAAGTGGTTAAGAAAAAATGATAAAGAATTAAAGAGGGTTAAAATAATGGAACAAAGAAAGAAAAAGAAGGATCAGAGTTATAGTACAGTAGATAGGGCCTTTGCAAGTAGCCAACGCAGGCTAGATCCCTGGCATCTCATGTTGTCACCTGAGCACTGAATGCTCCGTGATTTTTGAGTGATTCCTGAGAGCTAAGCAAGGAGTTACCCCTGAGCATAACAGGATGTGGCCCAAAACAAAATGAAAAGAAGTTAAAAGGGACAGGAGAGAGGGAGGGAGAGAGGGAGGGAGGGAGGGAGGGAGGGAGGGAGGAAGGAAGGAAGGAAGGAAGGAAGGAAGGAAAGGAAGGAAGGAAGGAAGGAAGGAAGGAAGGAAGAAGGAAGGAAGGAAGGAAGGAAGGAAGGAAGGAAGGAGCAGAGGAGAGGAAGAGGAAGGAAGGGAAGGAAGGAGGGAAGGCTGGAGAGAGGGAAAGAGGGAGGGAGGGAGAAAGGAAAAGAAGGAAGTGCCCAGAGTAGGGAGAGTCAAGAGTAAAAAAAACTCCCACACTAGCTGTTTTATTGCTTATATACTAATACTAAAATTTTAAATTTATATCATGTTTCCTTCATTTTACCTGTTATTTTTCTTCTTTTTGGTATACTAAACATTTTTAAATTTCATTGTGAAATCTCATTTAAAATTAAAATTTATTTTAAAGTCATTAATAGATTTCTATAATATTTTAAATATTTTATGGTAAATTTAGCCCCAGAATTTACATATGCATTTATGTAAATGGACTATTCAATAGATAATAAAGTTTATGAGATATTTACTATCTTCTCATGTTTCATTTTCTTCATGTATTTGATTTTTGTGTACACATATCCTGAACTTTGGACATTCTTAGGCATAAAGATCTTCAGACAAAATTAAGTTTTTTTTAAACTAAATACACTTTCCACAGTGCTGCAAGTTGTCCAGTTCTTGGATACTATTCATGAATTATTTAAATAGGAACCTTGCCAGAAACAATGAACACTGACTCTTTCAACTACTGTATCTCCTTTCTAATAAATTGCCCACTCTTCATGATTTTATTTTTCTATTTCTGTTCTTCTCATCTCTCAACAACATTGCTGTGATTGATTTTCTATAGAAAATCTCACATTTCAGTCTATGCTAACTGTAAATGGTACTCAAATCATTGTATTCACTAAGATATAATTCATGAAATAAATCATATGAATTTTACCAAAAATTCCATAACACAAATAACTACAGTAATTTTTTATTTTGTTCCTGCCTACTTCTATCTAAAACTAGCCAATTAGATATCATAAATTAAAAACATTAGATTTTTTTACTTGAGAATATTACTTGAATTAAGTTCCAGGTGCACTAACCAGCATACATCAAGATGGAATTATATATGCAAGAGATTTATTGAAGTTGGAATTTGGAGAAAGCAGCATATAATTCAGCAAAACCACCTGAATATATTAGACAAGAAAATGAAAGTCCTCAAGTCAAATGACACTAATGTCCTTAGAGTCTTTCACCTCCTAATATGGTCATGACATATAATCACTTCTATACTCTAAGATCCATAGAAACATGACCACTACACAAATACAGTAATTTCTATAGAGAAGACAAAATTATCATTTCATTTTTAAGTATAGCAAAATAGCCAATTAAAATTTTTTTACTCTGAGGCTGGGAAAATCTATGCCGGCCCAGTGGGGCCCATCTGTGAGAAACTGTGAGTGCTGCCTGTGTGTGTTTGTCTCCTATCCTGTCTCCTAAACCTCTTGGGAGTGGGCCAAAAAGGGCCCAGAAAACTCACTCTCCCAGAGGCTCATTCAAGGGGCCGGAGCGCCAAGGGGCTGCTTCCTAAAGTGAAAACCAGCTATAAGCAGTACTTCAGAGAAGGCAAGTCCCCTGTTTGTGATGTCAGGCTGGGAAAACCTACGCTGGTCCAATGGGGCCCAACTATGAGAAACTGTGAGTGCTGCCTGTGTGTGTTTGTCTCCTTTCCTATCTCCTAAACCTCTTGGGAGTGGGCCAAAAAGGGACCAGAAAATGCGCTCTCCCAGAGGCTCCAGAAGAGCACTTAGCTCCGCTTCACTACACAGCCGTGTGCTCTTTCTAAGGAAAGAACGTCACTGCAACAAAAAGAAAAAAATCACACTAAGAACTGAGCTGGATCACTGAAGCCCAGCATCTTTCCCCAGATTGTCTTCTCTGCTGTGTGCTCGCCAAGCCTAAGATTTGATACTGTGTGAGGCTTCATCAGCAGAGGGCTCCCCTTCCTTGTAGGCAAGTGGACACACCCAGAAAGGGTGGAGCCAGAGGAGCATAGCCAATGAATACCACCACAACACGTAGAAAAACCCACAATACAAGTGTGACAATGGGGAAACAATGCAGGCCAGCATCAGACATAGAGAATGAAGGTGACAATTCTTATGACCAGAAAATGGCCAACCAACTAATCAATCTTTCAGGTAAGGAGTTGAGACAAAAAATATGGAAGATGCTCAAAGAACTAAAAGAAACCATGGAGCAAGTTGAACAGAACACTATAAAACTCTGCTCCAAGAAATAAGAGAGGACACAGGGAAATGGAAACACATACCCTGCTCATGGATTGACAAGATTAACATCATCAAAATGGCAATACTCCCCAAAGCATTGTACAGATTTAATGCGATCCCTCTAAAGATACCCGTGACATTCTTCAAAGAAGTGGATCAGGCACTTTTGAAATTCATTCGGAATAATAAACACCCTAGAATAGCTAAAGCAATCATTGGAAAAAAAGAATATGGGAGGAATTACTTTCCCCAACTTTAAACTTTACTACAAAGCAATAGTTATCAAAACAGCATGGTATTGGAATAAAGACAGGCCCTCAGATCAGTGGAATAGACTTGAATACTCAGAGAATGTACCCCAGACATACAATCACCTAATTTTTGATAAAGGAGCAAGAAAGGAAGCTCTCTGGTGGTGGTGTAATATTGGGGTGATTATGCATGAAATGCATGATAAATAGTATTATAATCCCAGTAACAAAATACTTTTCAGTGAAACAAGATCAGTTGTGTCAAACAAAACTTAGAAATTGCAAGAGGAGAAAAAGAGGAAGTATATAATCAGAAAAGATACTTCTACTCTGTGCAATAGTATTTTCACCCATAGGGGTGCTCAGAAACCACAAGGGCTACATGCTTCAGTGCTGGAGATCAAACGCAGGGTCTTAAACATGCTAAGAATGAACTTTACCACTTAAAATAGGTCTCTGGACCCAAATTTTGTCTTCAGTTCAATTTTATAAATTTGCTATTTTACAAGGATAAGGTCTTATAATTTTTAAATATTTATTTATTTATTTTGATTTTGGGGCCACATCCGGTGGCGCTCAGTAGTTACTCCTAGATCTGTGCTCAGAAATCACTCCTGGCAGGCTCGGGGGACCATGTGGGATGACAGGAATTGGACTAGGGCTTATTTGGGGTCAGCCACATGCAAGGCAAAAGCTCTACCACTGTGCTATTGCTCTGACCACAGGTGTTATAATTTTAAAAGTAGTCTAAGAAATCTTTTCTGGGGAATATATTTTACCTTATGCCAATCTTGTAAATTTATTATAGATAGGATTATCCTCCTCATTTTTCATTTTCATAAGTGGAGACCCTGAGCTGTATTATTTTGTTAGTTAAATTTAAATTCTTTTAGCTGGATCTTTATACATTATTATTTGTAGCTAGCTAGCATTGATTTTTTTTTTTTTTGTGCTCTTCACTATCAATTTTGGAAACAATTTACTGAAGGTTAGAAGATAAAATTATAAATTTATGTCTATCTTTACTTAAACACTGTAGCGGTGCAAATTAGGTGTTGAATGCTAACTGTTAAATATTTGCTGATTAATTTAGCTGGCCAATCTAATTTATTAATTAAACTAAATTGAATCTCAGTTACTTGACCAAGTATTTTCCCCTTTATACTAAATGCAGAAAGGACACTTTCCTCATGAACAATCCCAATTAGAAAAGTTCTGATTATTTAAAAAGAGAAATGAATATTCAGTGTTTTCTGTGAAGTACATTCATGAGATTTCCAGTTGATAAATCGACAAGCTGATATTTCCACTGATATATTGTGTTTATGTAAATGAAACTTTACAAATATACACATCTGCAAGGAACATTAAATATCATTGTATTTAAATAGGTCACTTTTCAGAATTTATTCTGAACTAAAAAAAAACTAATAGACTGAAGAACTAAAGAAAAATAATAAATACTTTCAAAAATCACATTACAGTAATGGGAAGTAGAAGACTGTTTCAATGAAATGTTTACATGTTTATTTTATTTTGCTCAAGTCACATTATATAAAATGTTTAAATATTCAGTAATGACTTTCACTTAGAGTTACAAAGACAAAGAATCAAATGGCAGTTTTCTGAAGATTTAAATTTAATTTAAAATTAAAAGCTGAAATTATTCAGCTTCATGATAATATTTTTTTAATCTGGAAATGAGTTCTGTCTACTTTGAATTTTCTAAACTTATACCCACCTACTACCTTTTAATTAAACAAACAGCTAACATTTCATCTAGGTGCAGAATTTCCTTCACTTGGCATTAAAGCTTTGTACATGCCATATCACCTGTCCTGGCTTCCTATTGTATGATCGTCAACAAAGGGATATGCTGTAACTCAAGAAAAAGCAGAGGGTTCTTTCATTGTTAAAAACCAAATTGGTTTCAACTATGATTAGGTTACAGGCGGTTCCAGGTTTCTGATGATTGCTCCCTGCAGAAAATTGCTAGGTTGCTCTTTTTTTCTTCTTTACTGTCACCTTAACTGGATTTGGAAGTGCTTACAAGTCCAGGGCAATCGAACTTATACAACCACAGTTTTCAAGTGTGAATTAATAGGCCAGCTGTATTTAGCCGAACTGACCTTTGCTTTTATATATTATGTCATTTTAATTTATGTGAACTTCTTTATCTATGTTGCAGGTAATGGATTACTTCATAGTTCTTTATTGTAATCAGCAGGGTGTTAATTTGATTTTTAACTCATTCTGTCATTTTCATTACTAGTTTCCTAATAAAAATAAATGGAAAAAATAAATAAAATCACAATAACATAATCCTAAAATATCCACTATTTTGAAATTCTATAGTCATTTGCTTTTGATATTCTTTGAATCATGCCTAGTTTGAAGTAGAATAATAAACTCACTTTTCAAATATAGAGTACAGAATACAAAACTAATTGCCAATTGTATACATTGCAGAGTCAGCATTCATAGAGACATTACGCCTTAGCACAAATTAGGCATTTAGAAAATACTTTTGGCATAAAATATTTTTAAATGATATAATTATATAATTCTAAGTAGATGTTATTAATGTCTCTGATAAACAGATTGTTTAATCTTTAAAAATTTTTACTTTTTCATTTCTTTGTCTAAGACAAACATCTTCAATAGCTACACTTATAAATTACTCAGAAGAGGGGGAATCTACAATTTGTAATTGCTTCCTGAGAGGTGTATTTACAAAGTTCTCGCTCTTTTTATAGTAAGTATTTTGGCTACCTATTTTCATTTTGGTCAGCAGATTTATCAAAAATTTTTTCCATTCAGAGAGTAATATTTTCATGAATCCAAGGTATTATAGTGATATATTTAACTTTAAAGATTACAAAACAATGTTTTGTAGCATTACAAAACTAAGAAAAACTATCTGGGGTACATAGCAAGAATAATATAATTTTTATGTGTACAATATCTTTTAAGTACTTGTCCTAGATATAAAAGTGGCATATGAGAATCCGAAGATTCTGCAAAATACTGTTTTTTTGTGTTTGTTTTTCATTGTTATTTTGGTTTGGAGGCCACATGTACTGGTGCTCAGGGGTTACTCCTGGCTCTGCATTAAAAATCATTCCTGGGGCCGGTGAGGTGGCGCTAGAGATAAGGTGTCTGCCTTGCAAGCGCTATCCAAGGAAGGACCGCGGTTCCATCCCCTGGCATCCCATATGGTCTCCCCAAGCCAGGGGCAATTTCTGAGTGCCTAGCCAGGAGTAACCCCTGAGCATCAAACGGGTGTGGTCTAAAAAACCAAAAAAAAAATCATTCATAACAATGCTCAGAGGACCATATGGAACTCAGCTGGCTGCTTTCAAGGCAAACAGCCTATATCTCTTAGGCCCCTGAAAAGTACTGTTTAAAAAAAATCTAAAGACAACCAAGTGAGGGGTAGTATCCTCAGTACTGTTCTTTCTGTCTGATGGTGAGATTTGCTAAGATGTGAAGCTGATATGAATCTAATCATTCCTTCTTTATTACTCTATGTTCTCAACATAAGCTAATTGATGTCATTACAGTGGCCATATGACCTTAAAGTTTGAGAAGAAATGGTCAAAAGCACATACTACACTTATGGCAAGTTAAATAGGTTGATGTGTTCTAAAGCTTCTTCATAACAGTTATCTAAAACACAGATTCATTATTCAGGCTCCAAAATACTCATTAATTTTACTTAAAATAATATTGGACAAGAGGGTAAGTTGTTTACTTTGTCCAGCCAACCCGGTTTCAATCCGTACCACTGCATATGGTTCACAAACTCAGCCAGAATTGATCCTGAGCAAGCAAAACAAACCATAACAAAATCTCAATTTCCTATTTTGTGAACATTCTGGTATTCAGGTTGCTTCATTATTATATCTGAAAATTTCTTAATGTACCAAATATGCTTGAGCTCTCTTCATTCTAAAGGCATTTGACTTCTTTGGTCCAAGACAAATATCTCAGTTATAAGTATCTGTATTTACATGCATAAATTAAAACTCATTTATATTAATACCATAATCCCAAATTTACTCCCATTATAATGATATTTTCTGTCCCATGTTTAAAAACAGTTTAGACCTTTTTGTCTAGCCCTTTCTCGCACATGTGTCTTTGATTCAAATCTACTACACTCCCTTCTCTAAGTTATTAATGTTGATCATACATTTTTAATTCACTATGCAGTGCTTATGTTCATTTTTTGTTTTACCTTTGTAATTATAATTAAATTCATTATAATTAATTTATATTAACATAATGATATATAATTAATTAAAATTCAGTTAATTATAATTTAATTATAATACAATTTAAGCTATCAATTTTTAAAAATTTCAAAGTAGCTTTCTTAAATTAAAAAATCATGTCAGAGGGGCTGGAGTTATAGCACAACAGTAGGGCGTTTTCCTATCACATGGCTGACTTCGGTTGAATTCGTTTTGATTCCTGGCATCCCATATGATCCCCAAGGCTGCCAGGAGCAATTTCTGAGTGCAGAGCCAGGAGTGACCCCTGAGTGCCACCTAGTGTGGCCCAAACCCCCCACCAAATTATGCTTTAGCAATTATTTTCTATTTTCAGTGAAGTTTTATTTAGAAATATTATATGTAAAAATATCTATTTAAATCACTTTCATTAAAATAGGCAAGTAGATGATATAATTTTCTTTGTCTCTATATTTTTATGTATGCTACAGATATTGGCACACATCACAAAGAACAAGAACAACCATTGCTGGCATGGATGTGCGAGAAAGGAACTCTCATTCACTGCTGGTGGGAATGCTATTTAGTCCAGCCATTTAGGAAAACACAATGGATATTCTTAAAAAACTGGACATTCGGGGCCAGACAGATAGCATGGAGGTAAGGTGTTTGGCTTGCATGCAAAAGGACGGTGGTTCAAATTCCGGCATTCCATGTGGTCCCCGAGCCTGCCAGGAGCGATTTCTGAGCATAGAGCCAGGAGTAACCCCTGAGTGCTGCCGGGTATGACCCAAAAAACAACAACAATAGCAACAACAGAAAAAGACAAAAAACTGGACATACAGCTCCCATGTGATCCAGCCATACCACTCCTAGGGATATACCCTAGGAACACAAAAATTCAACAATGCCCTCTGCACTCCTATAAATAGCAGCACATACAAAGGCTATCTTGAAAACAGTCAGAGAGTGGAAGGTGGTAGGAAATGGGGGGACAATGGTGGAGGGAAAGTGGAGGGAAATGATGAAGGTGGGTGTGTATTTTAGGGTTGAAATTCAATCACGAACATGTTTGTAACCATAATACTTAAGATAAATAAATTAATTTAAAAAAAGATGCTAGAATTTAGCATTGAACTGTCAAGCCTGCACCACTGGGAAGGTGTTTGGAAGAATTTCCTTTTCATCATTTTGTTACAAGCATAAATCACATAAAGTAATAGTTGGAACAATCTAAGTTTTCAGTCATTTTTGTCTATTAATTTTCTCCTTTTTCTGTCACTCTAAAATGCATATTTTCCTATATTAATATTGAAAACAATAGTTTCATAAAAACTCATAAGCCATACACATATCTATTTCAAAAGTATATATAAAACTGTGTCATAGTCATTAATCTAATTTAAAAGTACTATAAGTTGAAAAGCATATTTCTTAAATTATTATATTCTAACCTAAGAAGAATCTTGAGTCATTGGTGGGCATATAACTTTTATTCTTAATGGCAACAAACTTTTGATAAATAACTTTGTTTGTGATTCAAATATATCATTAAACCAATTATTTTTAAAGAGGGCCACTATATCCTGATAGCAATTAATGACAATAGCTAATCCCAACTCAATGTGATTTAAATCACTATATAAAATAAAAAGATTTTATATATGAAACAGTTACAGTTGGCATGTCATATTACATGTTTTAACTGTAAAAGTAAGATAAAGTAACCAAAATAGCATACATATTTTAACACACTAAAGGACTTTATATGCAAAAATGTTTAGAGGAAATAATCTGGAGAAATAAGCCCTTTCAAGAGAGTCAGCAATTTGGGACTGTTGGGAATGTTGCCAAGTCTGAGAATGTGCTAGAGAAGAAACAGACTTTTCTTGGAGGGCGTAAATTTGCTTGTGTTGGAGAGAATGTTCATGTGCTTGGAATTTATAGAATCCCTATATACAGAGTTGTATTCTTTCTGCCCTCCTGTTGATTTGTGAGCATGGGTAAAAATGCAAATGGGTAATCCTCTAAGACTCTTTTAAGAGGCAACAATCTGACCAAAAATTCTGGTATGTCAGTATTTGGGCTGATATTACAAGATATTATTTTTTAAATGAAAAAAAAAATCCTTCTCACGCTTCTGGACTCCATGGCAGAAGAAACCAGGCCCACAAGCAAGTTGCCAGATCTGCACTTAGCCAGCTCCAAAGAGGTGTAGACCAAGTGGTAAAAAATATCATGGGCACATCTGAAAGCTGGCAATATCTAGGAGGAGAGGGTAGGCAGATTCCCCACTCTGACAACGGCACACCTTCTGCACCCACAATTTCTGCTTCACCAATGGCCCAGCTTTACCATTCCTCTACGTCTCTCTACAGAGATAACAATCTGACCAAAACTCCTGGTATGCCAGTATTTGGCCTGATACCTTTAAGACATTTTTTGAAGTGAGTGCCGGCACCCTCCACCTCACCTTCTCATACTTAAAGAAGGACTGGCAGCTAAAAAATACTCCACACAAAAGCTGCAGTATCAGCAATTGTATTTGGAACTCTTGACTGTGTGGCTGCATTTGTGGTTGCGCAACTACCCATTTTGTTTACTACACTCATCCCCATAGGAACACACCAATTTAGACGTCCATGTGTATCTGAAGCCGCTTAATGTTCAGAACCAAATGAAGTAACAGAATGGTCAATTGGCAACAAGAGCTTACTACACCTTCTGACAATGTTTAATGACCTCATTGGAGATACACTGATTTTTGTTTTTTTTAGGTTATTTTTTTTTGGGGGGGGGGGTTGGGTTACACCTGGCTGCGCTCAGGGATTACTCCTGGCTCTATGCTCAGAAATCACTCCTGGCAGTCATAGAGGATGGCGGGATTCAAACCACCATCCTTCTACATTCAAGGCAAATGATTTCCAAGCTATCTCTCCGGCCCCATAATTTTAATAAAAATACATGTCACTATACTCTTATTTTTTCTCATTCTACTTTCTTTTTTATTCTTATTTTAATAATTTTGTTAGCACTTGCTTAGAAACAAATGTATAATGACCGACTATGTCAACTATGTGATACATGTTCTTTAAAAAAATCAAATTTAATTTTTAAAAATGCAAGTGGAGGTGGGAGTGAGGGAAGTATTACTAATTATTTGATGCAGCTGGTAAGAGCTATATTGAAGGATTTAAAATATCTAGAGACATAGTATGAAGAAATAATAGGTAAATGGAGATATACACAATTTTGGAGGGCCACACCCCATGGTGCTCAATGGTTACTTCTGGTTTTTTACTCAGAAATTACTCCTGGGCAAGCTCACCCCTGAGAGATCTAAATTCACCCAGGTTAGATGTTGGGGATTAAATCCAGGTCAGCTGCATATAAAGCAACTGACCTACATTTTTACTATTGCTCTAGACTCAATGTGACCAATTTATTATTTTTGCCTTCTCTTCCCATTGCCACTGTTGTACATTTGGTTGTGCTGCACATGAGGCTTCATGCACTTTCATTGTGGCGCCCTTTAGCATTGGGTTTCCAGAAACCACATACACTCACTTGACAAGGGTTGCGTTTATGCCCACATTACTTGTGAATGTGTTGCTGCAATGCTCCATAGACTTGGTACATGTCAGTTGTAGTGCTAGCATTCACCTGGATGTGATACTCTGGAAATAGCATCAAAATTCCGAACTGACAGTGTCTGGAATCATGCTTAGCAGGCAGCACCAGGAATCAAACTCTGGCTCATACTTGTGAGGCAACTGTTTTATTCTACAGATTCCTTCTAGAGCTGCCAATACAATTGAATATGGTAAAATGCTTATTTTATTCATGAAGCAGCAATATGCTAAGAAGAAAAAAAATATGCTACAAAGCATATATTTTTAAAGTCTACAAAGAACATAAAAATAAAATGACAAAAACATAATCTAAATGAATATTAAAAATGTTGAACAGGGCCCGGAGAGATAGCGCAGTGGCGTTTGCCTTGCAAGCAGCCGATCCAGGACCAAAGGTGGTTGGTTCGAATCCCGGTGTTCCATATGGTCCCCCGTGCCTGCCAGGAACTATTTCTGAGCAGGCAGCCAGGAGTCACCCTGAGCACTGCCGGGTGTGGCCCAAAAACAAAAACAAAATAAAACAAAAAAAACAAAAGAAATGTTGAACAAAGTAGATGGGATAGTAAAATCAAGATAGTATATTTAAATCTAGTTAAATCAATAATAATGCTACATAAGTAAATAAAACGTTCATTTGTTTTAAATTTACATCTGGTTATATTCAGGGCTTACTCCAGACTTTATACTCAGAAGTCACTCCTGTTAGGTTCACTAGACCATATGTGGTGCCTGGAATAAAACTCAGGCTGGCCATGTGAAAGGCAAACTCTAGCTCTTTATCCACAGTACCATCTCTCTGACCCCTATAAACTTAATTTTATAAACAAAATAATGCTATTTTCAGATTAGATAAAATAAAGGATTTAATTATGCCTGCTTATGAAACATCACTTAAAAGTAATATAAGAGATTGAGAGAGATAGTACAAGAGTTAAGTTTCCTGCCTTGTATATGGCCAACTCAGGTTCAATCCTGGTACTACATATGTTCCCCTGAAGACTACCAGGAGTGATCCCTGATTATAGGACCCAGAATAAGCCTTGAGCATAGCTGAGTGTGACCCAAAAATCAAAAAATAAAATAGAGTAAGATAATTCAAAAAACGTAAAATATTTTAAAATAACAAAATAAAATCCATAGGAATAAAAATTCAAAAATAGACAATGTTTTGTCTAAAACAGACCTATATGAGATGTCAAAGATAAAACCAGGGACAGTCATGTGCAAGTCAGGCTTGTTGAAGTTGGTTACTTTTGCTCTAGTATTAACCAGACCCTAATGTTAACTGAATTTCTTTCAATTATGTTGAAAACAAATGCAATTCAAAGTGTGATTATTGTTATGAAATTGAAATAATAATTCAATTGAGTTAATGTTCTGAATGTTTATGCTAGTTTAATAATTATGCATATAATAAATGAATGACTTAATCAATAAAATATATGTAAATAAAGGCCAAATTAGTTATTTTCCTAAGATAAGATATTTCCTAAGATAAGATATTGATCTTACAAATTTAAATTTTATAAGTAATAGCTACTGAATTACAGTCATCTTTTGGAACAGATTTTCTCTTTAAATAGAACATTTTGTCTCAATTTTCTGATAGCTATGTAAGAACAATATATTTATGTAACATTTTCTTAATACTACTCTTAATAAAGACAGTTTTGCTCTTTCCGCGGCAGCTCCGGAGCGGGGCAGGCTGTGCCCCCCAACTTTCTACCTCCGCGCACATCGCCCCCTTTGCGCGCGAAGCTGCTGGTGCGGGACCAGTCCTGCAGCCCAGAGGGGACCCTGCGCCTGTACATCGCGCTGTGAGCGCCGGGGAGTGCCTTGGGGAAAGTGACCTGGGACAACCCGCCGCTGCCTCGATTTACCTCGTGGACCCTGGAGAAGACCCCCCCCCTTCTTCACAGGAGCCCCTTATCCTGGGCGCCGCAGGATTGGCCGCAGCCGGTCGAGCTGCACCTGGTTTAAGATTGAAGGCATCTTGTCTTATTCAATATGAAGTTGTTCTGATAAAGGGAGAGACGTGGCAAAAGCTGACTCCCTGTGTGTGACACCAGGCGGGGAAAATCCGCGAAAGTACATGGGCCCAGTGGGGCTCAGCTGTGAAAGACTGTGAGTGTGACCTGTCTATGTCTGTCTACTGTCCTCTTGCGTGAAACTCTTGCGAGTGGGGCAAAAAGAGCCTCCAGAAACCTCGCTCGCCCAGACGCCATTTTCAGAGAGGGACTTCAGAGCATAAAAACCGGCTAACCTTTGCAAAAGCTGGCTCCCTGTGTGTGACACCAGGCGGGGAAAATCCGCAAAAGTACACCGGCCCAGTGGGGCTCAGCTGTGAAAGACTGTGAGTGTGACCTGTCTATGTCTGTCTACTGTCCTCTTGCGTGAAACTCTTGCGAGTGGGGCAAAAAGAGCCTCCAGAAACCTCGCTCGCCCAGATGCCATTTTCAGGGAGGGACTTCAGAGCATAAAAACTGGCTAACCTTTGCAAAAGCTGGCTCCCTGTGTGTGACACCAGGCGGGGAAAATCCGCAAAAGTACACCGGCCCAGTGGGGCTCAGCTGTGAAAGACTGTGAGTGTGACCTGTCTATGTCTGTCTACTGTCCTCTTGCGTGAAACTCTTGCGAGTGGGGCAAAAAGAGCCTCCAGAAACCTCGCTCGCCCAGATGCCATTTTCAGGGAGGGACTTCAGAGCATAAAAACCGGCTAACCTTTGCAAAAGCTGGCTCCCTGTGTGTGACACCAGGCGGGGAAAATCCGCAAAAGTACACCGGCCCAGTGGGGCTCAGCTGTGAAAGACTGTGAGTGTGACCTGTCTATGTCTGTCTACTGTCCTCTTGCGTGAAACTCTTGCGAGTGGGGCAAAAAGAGCCTCCAGAAACCTCGCTCGCCCAGATGCCATTTTCAGGGAGGGACTTCAGAGCATAAAAACTGGCTAACCTTTGCAAAAGCTGGCTCCCTGTGTGTGACACCAGGCGGGGAAAATCCGCAAAAGTACACCGGCCCAGTGGGGCTCAGCTGTGAAAAACTGTGAGTGTGACCTGTCTATGTCTGTCTACTGTCCTCTTGCGTGAAACTCTTGCGAGTGGGGCAAAAAGAGCCTCCAGAAACCTCGCTCGCCCAGATGCCATTTTCAGGGAGGGACTTCAGAGCATAAAAACTGGCTAACCTTTGCAAAAGCTGGCTCCCTGTGTGTGACACCAGGCGGGGAAAATCCGCAAAAGTACACCGGCCCAGTGGGGCTCAGCTGTGAAAGACTGTGAGTGTGACCTGTCTATGTCTGTCTACTGTCCTCTTGCGTGAAACTCTTGCGAGTGGGGCAAAAAGAGCCTCCAGAAACCTCGCTCGCCCAGATGCCATTTTTAGGGAGGGACTTCAGAGCATAAAAACTGGCTAACCTTTGCAAAAGCTGGCTCCCTGTGTGTGACACCAGGCGGGGAAAATCCGCAAAAGTACACCGGCCCAGTGGGGCTCAGCTGTGAAAGACTGTGAGTGTGACCTGTCTATGTCTGTCTACTGTCCTCTTGCGTGAAACTCTTGCGAGTGGGGCAAAAAGAGCCTCCAGAAACCTCGCTCGCCCCAGACGCCATTTTCAGGGAGGGACTTCAGAGCATAAAAACCGGCTAACCTTTGCAAAAGCTGGCTCCCTGTGTGTGACACCAGGCGGGGAAAATCCGCAAAAGTACACCGGCCCAGTGGGGCTCAGCTGTGAAAGACTGTGAGTGTGACCTGTCTATGTCTGTCTACTGTCCTCTTGCGTGAAACTCTTGCGAGTGGGGCAAAAAGAGCCTCCAGAAACCTCGCTCGCCCAGATGCCATTTTCAGGGAGGGACTTCAGAGCATAAAAACTGGCTAACCTTTGCAAAAGCTGGCTCCCTGTGTGTGACACCAGGCGGGGAAAATCCGCAAAAGTACACCGGCCCAGTGGGGCTCAGCTGTGAAAGACTGTGAGTGTGACCTGTCTATGTCTGTCTACTGTCCTCTTGCGTGAAACTCTTGCGAGTGGGGCAAAAAGAGCCTCCAGAAACCTCGCTCGCCCAGATGCCATTTTCAGGGAGGGACTTCAGAGCATAAAAACTGGCTAACCTTTGCAAAAGCTGGCTCCCTGTGTGTGACACCAGGCGGGGAAAATCCGCAAAAGTACACCGGCCCAGTGGGGCTCAGCTGTGAAAGACTGTGAGTGTGACCTGTCTATGTCTGTCTACTGTCCTCTTGCGTGAAACTCTTGCGAGTGGGGCAAAAAGAGCCTCCAGAAACCTCGCTCGCCCAGATGCCATTTTCAGGGAGGGACTTCAGAGCATAAAAACTGGCTAACCTTTGCAAAAGCTGGCTCCCTGTGTGTGACACCAGGCGGGGAAAATCCGCAAAAGTACACCGGCCCAGTGGGGCTCAGCTGTGAAAGACTGTGAGTGTGACCTGTCTATGTCTGTCTACTGTCCTCTTGCATGAAACTCTTGCGAGTGGGGCAAAAAGAGCCTCCAGAAACCTCGCTCGCCCAGATGCCATTTTCAGGGAGGGACTTCAGAGCATAAAAACTGGCTAACCTTTGCAAAAGCTGGCTCCCTGTGTGTGACACCAGGCGGGGAAAATCCGCAAAAGTACACCGGCCCAGTGGGGCTCAGCTGTGAAAGACTGTGAGTGTGACCTGTCTATGTCTGTCTACTGTCCTCTTGCGTGAAACTCTTGCGAGTGGGGCAAAAAGAGCCTCCAGAAACCTCGCTCGCCCAGATGCCATTTTCAGGGAGGGACTTCAGAGCATAAAAAACTGGCTAACCTTTGCAAAAGCTGGCTCCCTGTGTGTGACACCAGGCGGGGAAAATCCGCAAAAGTACACCGGCCCAGTGGGGCTCAGCTGTGAAAGACTGTGAGTGTGACCTGTCTATGTCTGTCTACTGTCCTCTTGCGTGAAACTCTTGCGAGTGGGGCAAAAAGAGCCTCCAGAAACCTCGCTCGCCCAGATGCCATTTTCAGGGAGGGACTTCTGAGCATAAAAACCGGCTAACCTTTGCAAAAGCTGGCTCCCTGTGTGTGACACCAGGCGGGGAAAATCCGCAAAAGTACACCGGCCCAGTGGGGCTCAGCTGTGAAAGACTGTGAGTGTGACCTGTCTATGTCTGTCTACTGTCCTCGTGCGTGAAACTCTTGCGAGTGGGGCAAAAAGAGCCTCCAGAAACCTCGCTCGCCCAGATGCCATTTTCAGGGAGGGACTTCAGAGCATAAAAACCGGCTAACCTTTGCAAAAGCTGGCTCCCTGTGTGTGACACCAGGCGGGGAAAATCCGCAAAAGTACACCGGCCCAGTGGGGCTCAGCTGTGAAAGACTGTGAGTGTGACCTGTCTATGTCTGTCTACTGTCCTCTTGCGTGAAACTCTTGCGAGTGGGGCAAAAAGAGCCTCCAGAAACCTCGCTCGCCCAGATGCCATTTTCAGGGAGGGACTTCAGAGCATAAAAACCGGCTAACCTTTGCAAAAGCTGGCTCCCTGTGTGTGACACCAGGCGGGGAAAATCCGCAAAAGTACACCGGCCCAGTGGGGCTCAGCTGTGAAAGACTGTGAGTGTGACCTGTCTATGTCTGTCTACTGTCCTCTTGCGTGAAACTCTTGCGAGTGGGGCAAAAAGAGCCTCCAGAAACCTCGCTCGCCCAGATGCCATTTTCAGGGAGGGACTTCAGAGCATAAAAACTGGCTAACCTTTGCAAAAGCTGGCTCCCTGTGTGTGACACCAGGCGGGGAAAATCCGCAAAAGTACACCGGCCCAGTGGGGCTCAGCTGTGAAAGACTGTGAGTGTGACCTGTCTATGTCTGTCTACTGTCCTCTTGCGTGAAACTCTTGCGAGTGGGGCAAAAAGAGCCTCCAGAAACCTCGCTCGCCCAGATGCCATTTTCAGGGAGGGACTTCAGAGCATAAAAACTGGCTAACCTTTGCAAAAGCTGGCTCCCTGTGTGTGACACCAGGCGGGGAAAATCCGCAAAAGTACACCGGCCCAGTGGGGCTCAGCTGTGAAAGACTGTGAGTGTGACCTGTCTATGTCTGTCTACTGTCCTCTTGCGTGAAACTCTTGCGAGTGGGGCAAAAAGAGCCTCCAGAAACCTCCTCGCCCAGATGCCATTTTCAGGGAGGGACTTCAGAGCATAAAAACTGGCTAACCTTTGCAAAAGCTGGCTCCCTGTGTGTGACACCAGGCGGGGAAAATCCGCAAAAGTACACCGGCCCAGTGGGGCTCAGCTGTGAAAGACTGTGAGTGTGACCTGTCTATGTCTGTCTACTGTCCTCTTGCGTGAAACTCTTGCGAGTGGGGCAAAAAGAGCCTCCAGAAACCTCGCTCGCCCAGATGCCATTTTCAGGGAGGGACTTCAGAGCATAAAAACTGGCTAACCTTTGCAAAAGCTGGCTCCCTGTGTGTGACACCAGGCGGGGAAAATCCGCAAAAGTACACCGGCCCAGTGGGGCTCAGCTGTGAAAGACTGTGAGTGTGACCTGTCTATGTCTGTCTACTGTCCTCTTGCGTGAAACTCTTGCGAGTGGGGCAAAAAGAGCCTCCAGAAACCTCGCTCGCCCAGATGCCATTTTCAGGGAGGGACTTCAGAGCATAAAAACTGGCTAACCTTTGCAAAAGCTGGCTCCCTGTGTGTGACACCAGGCGGGGAAAATCCGCAAAAGTACACCGGCCCAGTGGGGCTCAGCTGTGAAAGACTGTGAGTGTGACCTGTCTATGTCTGTCTACTGTCCTCTTGCGTGAAACTCTTGCGAGTGGGGCAAAAAGAGCCTCCAGAAACCTCGCTCGCCCAGATGCCATTTTCAGGGAGGGACTTCAGAGCATAAAAACTGGCTAACCTTTGCAAAAGCTGGCTCCCTGTGTGTGACACCAGGCGGGGAAAATCCGCAAAAGTACACCGGCCCAGTGGGGCTCAGCTGTGAAAGACTGTGAGTGTGACCTGTCTATGTCTGTCTACTGTCCTCTTGCGTGAAACTCTTGCGAGTGGGGCAAAAAGAGCCTCCAGAAACCTCGCTCGCCCAGATGCCATTTTCAGGGAGGGACTTCAGAGCATAAAAACTGGCTAACCTTTGCAAAAGCTGGCTCCCTGTGTGTGACACCAGGCGGGGAAAATCCGCAAAAGTACACCGGCCCAGTGGGGCTCAGCTGTGAAAGACTGTGAGTGTGACCTGTCTATGTCTGTCTACTGTCCTCTTGCGTGAAACTCTTGCGAGTGGGGCAAAAAGAGCCTCCAGAAACCTCGCTCGCCCAGATGCCATTTTCAGGGAGGGACTTCAGAGCATAAAAACTGGCTAACCTTTGCAAAAGCTGGCTCCCTGTGTGTGACACCAGGCGGGGAAAATCCGCAAAAGTACACCGGCCCAGTGGGGCTCAGCTGTGAAAGACTGTGAGTGTGACCTGTCTATGTCTGTCTACTGTCCTCTTGCGTGAAACTCTTGCGAGTGGGGCAAAAAGAGCCTCCAGAAACCTCGCTCGCCCAGATGCCATTTTTAGGGAGGGACTTCAGAGCATAAAAACTGGCTAACCTTTGCAAAAGCTGGCTCCCTGTGTGTGACACCAGGCGGGGAAAATCCGCAAAAGTACACCGGCCCAGTGGGGCTCAGCTGTGAAAGACTGTGAGTGTGACCTGTCTATGTCTGTCTACTGTCCTCTTGCGTGAAACTCTTGCGAGTGGGGCAAAAAGAGCCTCCAGAAACCTCGCTCGCCCCAGACGCCATTTTCAGGGAGGGACTTCAGAGCATAAAAACCGGCTAACCTTTGCAAAAGCTGGCTCCCTGTGTGTGACACCAGGCGGGGAAAATCCGCAAAAGTACACCGGCCCAGTGGGGCTCAGCTGTGAAAGACTGTGAGTGTGACCTGTCTATGTCTGTCTACTGTCCTCTTGCGTGAAACTCTTGCGAGTGGGGCAAAAAGAGCCTCCAGAAACCTCGCTCGCCCAGATGCCATTTTCAGGGAGGGACTTCAGAGCATAAAAACTGGCTAACCTTTGCAAAAGCTGGCTCCCTGTGTGTGACACCAGGCGGGGAAAATCCGCAAAAGTACACCGGCCCAGTGGGGCTCAGCTGTGAAAGACTGTGAGTGTGACCTGTCTATGTCTGTCTACTGTCCTCTTGCGTGAAACTCTTGCGAGTGGGGCAAAAAGAGCCTCCAGAAACCTCGCTCGCCCAGATGCCATTTTCAGGGAGGGACTTCAGAGCATAAAAACTGGCTAACCTTTGCAAAAGCTGGCTCCCTGTGTGTGACACCAGGCGGGGAAAATCCGCAAAAGTACACCGGCCCAGTGGGGCTCAGCTGTGAAAGACTGTGAGTGTGACCTGTCTATGTCTGTCTACTGTCCTCTTGCGTGAAACTCTTGCGAGTGGGGCAAAAAGAGCCTCCAGAAACCTCGCTCGCCCAGATGCCATTTTCAGGGAGGGACTTCAGAGCATAAAAACTGGCTAACCTTTGCAAAAGCTGGCTCCCTGTGTGTGACACCAGGCGGGGAAAATCCGCAAAAGTACACCGGCCCAGTGGGGCTCAGCTGTGAAAGACTGTGAGTGTGACCTGTCTATGTCTGTCTACTGTCCTCTTGCATGAAACTCTTGCGAGTGGGGCAAAAAGAGCCTCCAGAAACCTCGCTCGCCCAGATGCCATTTTCAGGGAGGGACTTCAGAGCATAAAAACTGGCTAACCTTTGCAAAAGCTGGCTCCCTGTGTGTGACACCAGGCGGGGAAAATCCGCAAAAGTACACCGGCCCAGTGGGGCTCAGCTGTGAAAGACTGTGAGTGTGACCTGTCTATGTCTGTCTACTGTCCTCTTGCGTGAAACTCTTGCGAGTGGGGCAAAAAGAGCCTCCAGAAACCTCGCTCGCCCAGATGCCATTTTCAGGGAGGGACTTCAGAGCATAAAAACGGGCTAACCTTTGCAAAAGCTGGCTCCCTGTGTGTGACACCAGGCGGGGAAAATCCGCAAAAGTACACCGGCCCAGTGGGGCTCAGCTGTGAAAGACTGTGAGTGTGACCTGTCTATGTCTGTCTACTGTCCTCTTGCGTGAAACTCTTGCGAGTGGGGCAAAAAGAGCCTCCAGAAACCTCGCTCGCCCAGATGCCATTTTCAGGGAGGGACTTCTGAGCATAAAAACCGGCTAACCTTTGCAAAAGCTGGCTCCCTGTGTGTGACACCAGGCGGGGAAAATCCGCAAAAGTACACCGGCCCAGTGGGGCTCAGCTGTGAAAGACTGTGAGTGTGACCTGTCTATGTCTGTCTACTGTCCTCTTGCGTGAAACTCTTGCGAGTGGGGCAAAAAGAGCCTCCAGAAACCTCGCTCGCCCAGATGCCATTTTCAGGGAGGGACTTCAGAGCATAAAAACCGGCTAACCTTTGCAAAAGCTGGCTCCCTGTGTGTGACACCAGGCGGGGAAAATCCGCAAAAGTACACCGGCCCAGTGGGGCTCAGCTGTGAAAGACTGTGAGTGTGACCTGTCTATGTCTGTCTACTGTCCTCTTGCGTGAAACTCTTGCGAGTGGGGCAAAAAGAGCCTCCAGAAACCTCGCTCGCCCAGATGCCATTTTCAGGGAGGGACTTCAGAGCATAAAAACCGGCTAACCTTTGCAAAAGCTGGCTCCCTGTGTGTGACACCAGGCGGGGAAAATCCGCAAAAGTACACCGGCCCAGTGGGGCTCAGCTGTGAAAGACTGTGAGTGTGACCTGTCTATGTCTGTCTACTGTCCTCTTGCGTGAAACTCTTGCGAGTGGGGCAAAAAGAGCCTCCAGAAACCTCGCTCGCCCAGACGCCATTTTCAGGGAGGGACTTCAGAGCATAAAAACTGGCTAACCTTTGCAAAAGCTGGCTCCCTGTGTGTGACACCAGGCGGGGAAAATCCGCAAAAGTACACCGGCCCAGTGGGGCTCAGCTGTGAAAGACTGTGAGTGTGACCTGTCTATGTCTGTCTACTGTCCTCTTGCGTGAAACTCTTGCGAGTGGGGCAAAAAGAGCCTCCAGAAACCTCGCTCGCCCAGATGCCATTTTCAGGGAGGGACTTCAGAGCATAAAAACTGGCTAACCTTTGCAAAAGCTGGCTCCCTGTGTGTGACACCAGGCGGGGAAAATCCGCAAAAGTACACCGGCCCAGTGGGGCTCAGCTGTGAAAGACTGTGAGTGTGACCTGTCTATGTCTGTCTACTGTCCTCTTGCGTGAAACTCTTGCGAGTGGGGCAAAAAGAGCCTCCAGAAACCTCGCTCGCCCAGATGCCATTTTCAGGGAGGGACTTCAGAGCATAAAAACTGGCTAACCTTTGCAAAAGCTGGCTCCCTGTGTGTGACACCAGGCGGGGAAAATCCGCAAAAGTACACCGGCCCAGTGGGGCTCAGCTGTGAAAGACTGTGAGTGTGACCTGTCTATGTCTGTCTACTGTCCTCTTGCGTGAAACTCTTGCGAGTGGGGCAAAAAGAGCCTCCAGAAACCTCGCTCGCCCAGATGCCATTTTCAGGGAGGGACTTCAGAGCATAAAAACTGGCTAACCTTTGCAAAAGCTGGCTCCCTGTGTGTGACACCAGGCGGGGAAAATCCGCAAAAGTACACCGGCCCAGTGGGGCTCAGCTGTGAAAGACTGTGAGTGTGACCTGTCTATGTCTGTCTACTGTCCTCTTGCGTGAAACTCTTGCGAGTGGGGCAAAAAGAGCCTCCAGAAACCTCGCTCGCCCAGATGCCATTTTCAGGGAGGGACTTCAGAGCATAAAAACTGGCTAACCTTTGCAAAAGCTGGCTCCCTGTGTGTGACACCAGGCGGGGAAAATCCGCAAAAGTACACCGGCCCAGTGGGGCTCAGCTGTGAAAGACTGTGAGTGTGACCTGTCTATGTCTGTCTACTGTCCTCTTGCGTGAAACTCTTGCGAGTGGGGCAAAAAGAGCCTCCAGAAACCTCGCTCGCCCAGATGCCATTTTCAGGGAGGGACTTCAGAGCATAAAAACTGGCTAACCTTTGCAAAAGCTGGCTCCCTGTGTGTGACACCAGGCGGGGAAAATCCGCAAAAGTACACCGGCCCAGTGGGGCTCAGCTGTGAAAGACTGTGAGTGTGACCTGTCTATGTCTGTCTACTGTCCTCTTGCGTGAAACTCTTGCGAGTGGGGCAAAAAGAGCCTCCAGAAACCTCGCTCGCCCAGATGCCATTTTCAGGGAGGGACTTCAGAGCATAAAAACTGGCTAACCTTTGCAAAAGCTGGCTCCCTGTGTGTGACACCAGGCGGGGAAAATCCGCAAAAGTACACCGGCCCAGTGGGGCTCAGCTGTGAAAGACTGTGAGTGTGACCTGTCTATGTCTGTCTACTGTCCTCTTGCGTGAAACTCTTGCGAGTGGGGCAAAAAGAGCCTCCAGAAACCTCGCTCGCCCAGATGCCATTTTCAGGGAGGGACTTCAGAGCATAAAAACTGGCTAACCTTTGCAAAAGCTGGCTCCCTGTGTGTGACACCAGGCGGGGAAAATCCGCAAAAGTACACCGGCCCAGTGGGGCTCAGCTGTGAAAGACTGTGAGTGTGACCTGTCTATGTCTGTCTACTGTCCTCTTGCGTGAAACTCTTGCGAGTGGGGCAAAAAGAGCCTCCAGAAACCTCGCTCGCCCAGATGCCATTTTCAGGGAGGGACTTCAGAGCATAAAAACTGGCTAACCTTTGCAAAAGCTGGCTCCCTGTGTGTGACACCAGGCGGGGAAAATCCGCAAAAGTACACCGGCCCAGTGGGGCTCAGCTGTGAAAGACTGTGAGTGTGACCTGTCTATGTCTGTCTACTGTCCTCTTGCGTGAAACTCTTGCGAGTGGGGCAAAAAGAGCCTCCAGAAACCTCGCTCGCCCAGATGCCATTTTCAGGGAGGGACTTCAGAGCATAAAAACTGGCTAACCTTTGCAAAAGCTGGCTCCCTGTGTGTGACACCAGGCGGGGAAAATCCGCAAAAGTACACCGGCCCAGTGGGGCTCAGCTGTGAAAGACTGTGAGTGTGACCTGTCTATGTCTGTCTACTGTCCTCTTGCGTGAAACTCTTGCGAGTGGGGCAAAAAGAGCCTCCAGAAACCTCGCTCGCCCAGATGCCATTTTCAGGGAGGGACTTCAGAGCATAAAAACTGGCTAACCTTTGCAAAAGCTGGCTCCCTGTGTGTGACACCAGGCGGGGAAAATCCGCAAAAGTACACCGGCCCAGTGGGGCTCAGCTGTGAAAGACTGTGAGTGTGACCTGTCTATGTCTGTCTACTGTCCTCTTGCGTGAAACTCTTGCGAGTGGGGCAAAAAGAGCCTCCAGAAACCTCGCTCGCCCAGATGCCATTTTCAGGGAGGGACTTCAGAGCATAAAAACTGGCTAACCTTTGCAAAAGCTGGCTCCCTGTGTGTGACACCAGGCGGGGAAAATCCGCAAAAGTACACCGGCCCAGTGGGGCTCAGCTGTGAAAGACTGTGAGTGTGACCTGTCTATGTCTGTCTACTGTCCTCTTGCGTGAAACTCTTGCGAGTGGGGCAAAAAGAGCCTCCAGAAACCTCGCTCGCCCAGATGCCATTTTCAGGGAGGGACTTCAGAGCATAAAAACTGGCTAACCTTTGCAAAAGCTGGCTCCCTGTGTGTGACACCAGGCGGGGAAAATCCGCAAAAGTACACCGGCCCAGTGGGGCTCAGCTGTGAAAGACTGTGAGTGTGACCTGTCTATGTCTGTCTACTGTCCTCTTGCGTGAAACTCTTGCGAGTGGGGCAAAAAGAGCCTCCAGAAACCTCGCTCGCCCAGATGCCATCTTCAGGGAGGGACTTCAGAGCATAAAAACCGGCTAACCTTTGCAAAAGCTGGCTCCCTGTGTGTGACACCAGGCGGGGAAAATCCGCAAAAGTACACCGGCCCAGTGGGGCTCAGCTGTGAAAGACTGTGAGTGTGACCTGTCTATGTCTGTCTACTGTCCTCTTGCGTGAAACTCTTGCGAGTGGGGCAAAAAGAGCCTCCAGAAACCTCGCTCGCCCAGATGCCATTTTCAGGGAGGGACTTCAGAGCATAAAAACCGGCTAACCTTTGCAAAAGCTGGCTCCCTGTGTGTGACACCAGGCGGGGAAAATCCGCAAAAGTACACCGGCCCAGTGGGGCTCAGCTGTGAAAGACTGTGAGTGTGACCTGTCTATGTCTGTCTACTGTCCTCTTGCGTGAAACTCTTGCGAGTGGGGCAAAAAGAGCCTCCAGAAACCTCGCTCGCCCAGACGCCATTTTCAGGGAGGGACTTCAGAGCATAAAAACTGGCTAACCTTTGCAAAAGCTGGCTCCCTGTGTGTGACACCAGGCGGGGAAAATCCGCAAAAGTACACCGGCCCAGTGGGGCTCAGCTGTGAAAGACTGTGAGTGTGACCTGTCTATGTCTGTCTACTGTCCTCTTGCGTGAAACTCTTGCGAGTGGGGCAAAAAGAGCCTCCAGAAACCTCGCTCGCCCAGATGCCATTTTCAGGGAGGGACTTCAGAGCATAAAAACTGGCTAACCTTTGCAAAAGCTGGCTCCCTGTGTGTGACACCAGGCGGGGAAAATCCGCAAAAGTACACCGGCCCAGTGGGGCTCAGCTGTGAAAGACTGTGAGTGTGACCTGTCTATGTCTGTCTACTGTCCTCTTGCGTGAAACTCTTGCGAGTGGGGCAAAAAGAGCCTCCAGAAACCTCGCTCGCCCAGATGCCATTTTCAGGGAGGGACTTCAGAGCATAAAAACTGGCTAACCTTTGCAAAAGCTGGCTCCCTGTGTGTGACACCAGGCGGGGAAAATCCGCAAAAGTACACCGGCCCAGTGGGGCTCAGCTGTGAAAGACTGTGAGTGTGACCTGTCTATGTCTGTCTACTGTCCTCTTGCGTGAAACTCTTGCGAGTGGGGCAAAAAGAGCCTCCAGAAACCTCGCTCGCCCAGATGCCATTTTCAGGGAGGGACTTCAGAGCATAAAAACTGGCTAACCTTTGCACAAGCTGGCTCCCTGTGTGTGACACCAGGCGGGGAAAATCCGCAAAAGTACACCGGCCCAGTGGGGCTCAGCTGTGAAAGACTGTGAGTGTGACCTGTCTATGTCTGTCTACTGTCCTCTTGCGTGAAACTCTTGCGAGTGGGGCAAAAAGAGCCTCCAGAAACCTCGCTCGCCCAGATGCCATTTTCAGGGAGGGACTTCAGAGCATAAAAACTGGCTAACCTTTGCAAAAGCTGGCTCCCTGTGTGTGACACCAGGCGGGGAAAATCCGCAAAAGTACACCGGCCCAGTGGGGCTCAGCTGTGAAAGACTGTGAGTGTGACCTGTCTATGTCTGTCTACTGTCCTCTTGCGTGAAACTCTTGCGAGTGGGGCAAAAAGAGCCTCCAGAAACCTCGCTCGCCCAGATGCCATTTTCAGGGAGGGACTTCAGAGCATAAAAACTGGCTAACCTTTGCAAAAGCTGGCTCCCTGTGTGTGACACCAGGCGGGGAAAATCCGCAAAAGTACACCGGCCCAGTGGGGCTCAGCTGTGAAAGACTGTGAGTGTGACCTGTCTATGTCTGTCTACTGTCCTCTTGCGTGAAACTCTTGCGAGTGGGGCAAAAAGAGCCTCCAGAAACCTCGCTCGCCCAGATGCCATTTTCAGGGAGGGACTTCAGAGCATAAAAACTGGCTAACCTTTGCAAAAGCTGGCTCCCTGTGTGTGACACCAGGCGGGGAAAATCCGCAAAAGTACACCGGCCCAGTGGGGCTCAGCTGTGAAAGACTGTGAGTGTGACCTGTCTATGTCTGTCTACTGTCCTCTTGCGTGAAACTCTTGCGAGTGGGGCAAAAAGAGCCTCCAGAAACCTCGCTCGCCCAGATGCCATTTTCAGGGAGGGACTTCAGAGCATAAAAACTGGCTAACCTTTGCAAAAGCTGGCTCCCTGTGTGTGACACCAGGCGGGGAAAATCCGCAAAAGTACACCGGCCCAGTGGGGCTCAGCTGTGAAAGACTGTGAGTGTGACCTGTCTATGTCTGTCTACTGTCCTCTTGCGTGAAACTCTTGCGAGTGGGGCAAAAAGAGCCTCCAGAAACCTCGCTCGCCCAGATGCCATTTTCAGGGAGGGACTTCAGAGCATAAAAACTGGCTAACCTTTGCAAAAGCTGGCTCCCTGTGTGTGACACCAGGCGGGGAAAATCCGCAAAAGTACACCGGCCCAGTGGGGCTCAGCTGTGAAAGACTGTGAGTGTGACCTGTCTATGTCTGTCTACTGTCCTCTTGCGTGAAACTCTTGCGAGTGGGGCAAAAAGAGCCTCCAGAAACCTCGCTCGCCCAGATGCCATTTTCAGGGAGGGACTTCAGAGCATAAAAACTGGCTAACCTTTGCAAAAGCTGGCTCCCTGTGTGTGACACCAGGCGGGGAAAATCCGCAAAAGTACACCGGCCCAGTGGGGCTCAGCTGTGAAAGACTGTGAGTGTGACCTGTCTATGTCTGTCTACTGTCCTCTTGCGTGAAACTCTTGCGAGTGGGGCAAAAAGAGCCTCCAGAAACCTCGCTCGCCCAGATGCCATTTTCAGGGAGGGACTTCAGAGCATAAAAACTGGCTAACCTTTGCAAAAGCTGGCTCCCTGTGTGTGACACCAGGCGGGGAAAATCCGCAAAAGTACACCGGCCCAGTGGGGCTCAGCTGTGAAAGACTGTGAGTGTGACCTGTCTATGTCTGTCTACTGTCCTCTTGCGTGAAACTCTTGCGAGTGGGGCAAAAAGAGCCTCCAGAAACCTCGCTCGCCCAGATGCCATTTTCAGGGAGGGACTTCAGAGCATAAAAACTGGCTAACCTTTGCAAAAGCTGGCTCCCTGTGTGTGACACCAGGCGGGGAAAATCCGCAAAAGTACACCGGCCCAGTGGGGCTCAGCTGTGAAAGACTGTGAGTGTGACCTGTCTATGTCTGTCTACTGTCCTCTTGCGTGAAACTCTTGCGAGTGGGGCAAAAAGAGCCTCCAGAAACCTCGCTCGCCCAGATGCCATTTTCAGGGAGGGACTTCAGAGCATAAAAACTGGCTAACCTTTGCAAAAGCTGGCTCCCTGTGTGTGACACCAGGCGGGGAAAATCCGCAAAAGTACACCGGCCCAGTGGGGCTCAGCTGTGAAAGACTGTGAGTGTGACCTGTCTATGTCTGTCTACTGTCCTCTTGCGTGAAACTCTTGCGAGTGGGGCAAAAAGAGCCTCCAGAAACCTCGCTCGCCCAGATGCCATTTTCAGGGAGGGACTTCAGAGCATAAAAACTGGCTAACCTTTGCAAAAGCTGGCTCCCTGTGTGTGACACCAGGCGGGGAAAATCCGCAAAAGTACACCGGCCCAGTGGGGCTCAGCTGTGAAAGACTGTGAGTGTGACCTGTCTATGTCTGTCTACTGTCCTCTTGCGTGAAACTCTTGCGAGTGGGGCAAAAAGAGCCTCCAGAAACCTCGCTCGCCCAGATGCCATTTTCAGGGAGGGACTTCAGAGCATAAAAACTGGCTAACCTTTGCAAAAGCTGGCTCCCTGTGTGTGACACCAGGCGGGGAAAATCCGCAAAAGTACACCGGCCCAGTGGGCTCAGCTGTGAAAGACTGTGAGTGTGACCTGTCTATGTCTGTCTACTGTCCTCTTGCGTGAAACTCTTGCGAGTGGGGCAAAAAGAGCCTCCAGAAACCTCGCTCGCCCAGATGCCATTTTCAGGGAGGGACTTCAGAGCATAAAAACTGGCTAACCTTTGCAAAAGCTGGCTCCCTGTGTGTGACACCAGGCGGGGAAAATCCGCAAAAGTACACCGGCCCAGTGGGGCTCAGCTGTGAAAGACTGTGAGTGTGACCTGTCTATGTCTGTCTACTGTCCTCTTGCGTGAAACTCTTGCGAGTGGGGCAAAAAGAGCCTCCAGAAACCTCGCTCGCCCAGATGCCATTTTCAGGGAGGGACTTCAGAGCATAAAAACTGGCTAACCTTTGCAAAAGCTGGCTCCCTGTGTGTGACACCAGGCGGGGAAAATCCGCGAAAGTACACCGGCCCAGTGGGGCTCAGCTGTGAAAGACTGTGAGTGTGACCTGTCTATGTCTGTCTACTGTCCTCTTGCGTGAAACTCTTGCGAGTGGGGCAAAAAGAGGCTCAGAGGAGCACGGCCGCTCCGCTTCGCTACGCGGCCGTGCACTCTTTCTAAGGAAAGAACTCCATTGCAACAAGAAGGAAAAATCACACTAAGAACGGCGCTATATCACAGAAGCAAACATTTCTCTCTGGACTGTCTTCTCTGTTGCATGCTCGGGCCTAAGATTTGACCCGGTGTGAGGCTTCATCCACGGAGGACTCCCCTCCCTTAGAGGCAAGTCAGCCCATCCAGAAAGGGAGGAGTCAGAGGAGTGTGCTGCCTACATCATATAGACAATGAATACCACCACAACACGTAGAAAAACCCACAATACAAGTGTGACAATGGGGAAACAACGCAGGCCAGCATCAGACATAGAGAATGAAGATGACAATTCTGAAGACCAGATAATGACTGAACAACTAATCAACCTCTCAGATAAGGACTTTAGACTAGCAATATGGAAGGTGCTCAACAGACTCCAAGAAACCATGGATCGAGTTGAACAGAACACTAATAAGAACCAAGAAAATATGAAGGCAGAAATCACAAAACTCCAAACTGAAATAACATGTCAACTAACAGGACTGAAAAAGTCAGTAAACGAAGTGAATGACAAAATGGATAAGCTCTGGGACAGGGTATCAGAAGCTGAGAATAGACTTGGTGCTGTGGAAGATGAGATACATAACAATTCCATACAGCAGGAGAGATTGGACAAAAAACTTAAAGCAAATGAGCAGACAATGGAAAAATTAGTCAAAGAATGGGAACAGACGAAAATAGAAGTCTATGATAAGATCAACAGAAACAACTTAAGAATCATTGGAGTCCCAGAGACCCAGGAAGAAAATTTCCAGGAAGAATCAAAGGTCAAGAACATCATTAAAGAGAAACTTCCAGAGCTAAAGAATATATGTGATCAAATCCTGCATGCCCGAAGAGTACCAACCAAAAGAGACCCCAGAAAAACCACCCCAAGACACATCCTAGTCACAATGACAAATCCCACAGATAGAGACAGAATTCTGAAAACAGCAAGATCAAAAGGGGAAATCATGTTCAAGCAAGCTTCCCTGAGATTTACAGCAGACCTGTCACCAGAAACGCTCAATGCCAGAAAGCAGTGGTGGGATATTGTGACAAGACTGAATGAAATGAATGCTTCACCCAGAATACTATACCCAGCAAAACTCACTTTCCGGTTTGATGGAAGAATACATGGTTTCACAGACAAAAAACAGCTCAGAAACTTCACAGACACAAAACCAGTCTTAAGAGAAAAACTGAAAGACCTAATCTAAGACAAGACTACCCAAAAGACACACCAAATTTTGAAATAAAGATGGCGTTAAATCCCAGGACAATTCTTTCTCTCAACGTCAATGGACTAAATGCACCAGTTAAGAGACACAGAGTGGCTAAATGGATCAAAAAACTCAATCCAACCTTCTGCTGCCTACAAGAAACGCACCTGAATAGTCAGAACAAACATAGACTCAAAATAAAAGGCTGGAGAAAAGTTATCCAAGCAAACAACACCCATAAAAAAGCTGGAGTGGCCATACTAATATCAGATAATGCAAACTTTATACTCAGGAAGGTTGTAAGGGACAAAGACGGACATTTTATATTAATCAAGGGGTACGTAGAGCAGGAAGAATTCACTCTCCTAAACATATATGCACCGAATGAGGGGCCAGCAAAATATTTAATACAACTGTTGACAAATCTGAAAAATAATATCAACAACAACACAATAATTGTGGGGGACCTTAACACGGCTTTGTCAACACTGGACAGGTCAACCAGACTGAAACCCAACAAGAATATACTAGACCTGAGGAGAGAAATGGAAGAAAGAGGCCTAGTGGATATATATAGGACACTCCATCCCCAGAAACCTGGATACACATTCTTCTCCAATGTACATGGGACATTCTCCAGGATAGACTACATGCTGGCACATAAAACATACCTCCATAAGATCAAGAGGATAGAAATTTTGCAGACTACCATCGCTGACCACAAGGCTCTGAAATTATTTGTGAACTCCAAAGGGACTCAGAAGAAACACTTTAACACCTGGAAGTTAAACAGCCTCATGCTCAATAACCAGTGGGTCCGAGATGAAATCAAGGAGGAAATCAAAAGGTTCCTGGAAACAAATGACAATAAAGACACAAACTCTCAGAACTTATGGGACACTGCAAAAGCAGTACTGAGAGGAAAATTTATAGCTTTGCAAGCACACATCAGGAAGGAAGAAGGAGCTTACCTGAGTAGCTTAATGACACAGCTAATAGAACTAGAAAATGCTCAACAAAAGGACCCAAGAATAGGAAGACAGAAGGAAATAACAAAGCTGAGAGCAGAAATCAACGAAGTGGAAACTCAAAAAACAATCCGAAAGATCAACGAAAGCAGAAGTTGGTTCTTTGAAAAAATAAACAAGATTGATAGACCACTGGCAAACCTAACAAAGAAAGAGAGAGAGAGAAACTTGATAACTCGTATCAGGAATGAAAAAGGAGAGATCACTACTGATATGACAGAGATTCAAAGGGTAATCAGAAACTACTTTGAAAAACTCTACGCCACTAAAAATGAGAACCTGGAAGAAATGGATAAATTCTTGGACTCTTATAATCTTCCACGGTTGAAGGAAGAGGATGTAGCATATCTAAACACCCCCATCACCATTGATGAAATTAAAACAGTAATCAAATGTCTGCCGAAAAACAAAAGCCCAGGTCCAGATGGATTCACTAATGAATTCTATCAAACTTTCCAAGAGGAACTACTGCCAATCTTGGCAAGACTCTTTCATGAAATTGAACAAACAGAAACACTTCCAAATAGCTTTTATGAAGCCAACATCACCTTGATACCTAAACCTGACAGAGACGCTACCAAAAAAGAAAATTACAGACCAATATCACTGATGAATGCAGATGCAAAGATCCTCAACAAAATCCTGGCAAATAGGATTCAATGCCTCGTTAAGAAGATCATCCACTACGATCAAGTAGGTTTCATCCCAGGAATGCAAGGCTGGTTTAACATCCGTAAATCTATCAACATAATACACAACATCAATAACAAGAAAAATAAAAACCACATGATCATATCAATAGATGCAGAGAAAGCATTTGATAAGGTCCAACACCCATTCTTGATCAAAACTCTCAGCAAGATGGGAATGGAGGGAACCTTTCTCAATATAGTGAAGGCCATCTACCACAAGCCAGTGGCAAATATTATCCTCAATGGAGAAAAACTGAAAGCCTTCCCTCTAAATTCTGGCACAAGACAAGGCTGTCCTCTCTCACCACTCCTATTCAACATAGCACTGGAAGTACTTGCTATAGCGATTAGGCAAGAAAAGGATATCAAGGGAATCCAGATAGGAAAGGAAGAAGTCAAGCTCTCACTGTTTGCAGATGACATGATACTCTACTTAGAAAACCCTAAAGACTCTATCAAAAAGCTTCTAGAAACAATAGACTCATATAGCAAGGTGGCAGGCTACAAAATTAACACACAAAAATCAATGGCCTTTCTATATACCAATAGTAATAAGGATGAAATGGACATTAAGAAAACAACCCCATTCACAATAGTACCACACAAACTCAAATATCTTGGAATCAACTTGACTAAATATGTGAAGGACCTATACAAAGAAAACTATAAAACTCTGCTCCAAGAAATAAGAGAGGACACACGGAAATGGAAACACATACCCTGCTCATGGATTGGCAGGATTAACATCATCAAAATGGCAATACTCCCCAAGGCATTATACAGATTTAATGCCATCCCTCTAAAGATACCCATGACATTCTTCAAAGAAGTGGATCAGACACTTTTGAAATTCATTTGGAACAATAAACACCCTCGAATAGCTAAAGCAATCATTGGGAAAAAGAATATGGGAGGAATTACTTTCCCCAACTTTAAACTGTACTACAAAGCAACAGTTATCAAAATAGCATGGTATTGGAATAAGGATAGGTCCTCAGATCAGTGGAATAGGCTTGAATACTCAGAAAATGTTCCCCAGAGATACAACCATCTAATTTTTGATAAAGGAGCAGGAAATCCTAAATGGAGCAGGGAAAGCCTCTTCAACAAGTGGTGTTGGCACAATTGGATAGCCACTTGCAAAAAATTAAACTTAGACCCCCAGCTAACATCATGTACAAAGGTAAAATCCAAATGGATTAAAGACCTCGATATCAGCCCCAAAACCATAAGATATATAGAACAGCACATAGGCAAAACACTCCAGGACATTACAGGCATCTCAAGGAGGAAACTGCACTCTCCAAGCAAGTGAAAGCAGAGATTAACAGATGGAAATATATTAAGCTGAGAAGCTTCTGCACCTCAAAGGAAATAGTGCCCAGGATACAAGAGCCACCCACTGAGTGGGAGAAACTATTCACCCAATACCCATCAGATAAGGGGCTAATCTCCAAAATATACAAGGCACTGACAGAACTTTACAAGAAAAAAACATCTAACCCCATCAAAAAATGGGGAGAAGAAATGAACAGACACTTTGACAAAGAAGAAATACGCATGGCCAAAAGACACATGAAAAAATGTTCCACATCACTAATCATCAGGGAGATGCAAATCAAAACAACGATGAGATACCACCTCACACCCCAGAGAATGGCACACATCACAAAGAATGAGAATAAACAGTGTTGGCGGGGATGTGGAGAGAAAGGAACTCTTATCCACTGCTGGTGGGAATGCTGTCTAGTTCAACCTTTATGGAAAGCGATATGGAGATTCCTCCAAAAACTGGAAATCGAGCTCCCATACGATCCAGCTATACCACTCCTAGGAATATACCCTAGGAACACAAAAATACAATACAAAAACCCCTTCCTTACACCTATATTCATTGCAGCTCTATTTACCATAGCAAGACTCTGGAAACAACCAAGATGCCCTTCAACAGACGAATGGCTAAAGAAACTGTGGTACATATACACAATGGAATATTATGCAGCTGTCAGGAGAGATGAAGTCATGAAATTTTCCTATACATGGATGTACATGGAATCTATTATGCTGAGTGAAATAAGTCAGAGAGAGAGAGAAAAACGCAGAATGGTCTCACTCATCTATGGGTTTTAAGAAAAATGAAAGACACCCTTGTAATAATAATTTTCAGACACAAAAGAGAAAAGAGCTGGAAGTTCCAGCTCACCTCAGGAAGCTCACCACAAAGAGTGATGAGTTTAGTTAGAGAAATAACTACATTTTGAACTGTCCTAATATTGAGAATGTATGAGGGAAATGTTGAGCCTGTTTAGGGTACAGGCGGGGGTTGGGTGGGGAGGAGGGAGATTTGGGACTTGGGTGATGGGAATGTTGCACTGGTGATGGGTGGTGTTCCTTTTATGACTGAAACCCAAACACAATCATGTATGTAATCAAGGTGTTTAAATAAAAAAAATTAAAAAAAAATAAAGACAGTTTTAATATAAATATTAAATTGATTTATTAATATTCTAATGTATAGAAAATGCAACACAGTTAGAACTAAAGATATTTCCTCATGATCAACAGAGTTTGCAGTTTCATAATCTTAATTTTATTATCTCATGGCAATAGTTGAAGAACATATAAAATAACTGACCAGTCCAGACCTCAGATGACTTTTGTCTTCAGGAGACACAAAATTATTATTTTATAAAGACAAATAGAAGAGTAACAAAATATTTTTGTCATTTTCCCCCAAATGTATTGGTGGTCATATTCACAAGTTATCACCCATTATTGAGACAAAATAATTAGATTTATAAATCCTGCCATCTTTGGTGACTAATTTACAGAGCTTGGGTCAACAAATACCAAAGTTGAATTGTACTGAAGAAATAGAGAGTAACATAAAAAATCATAAATAGAATGAGACATGGTTAAAGACAAAGAAATATACTTCCTCTCCGCTTCTTTGGTGATATTCCCTCCAATAACCAAGGGAGCTAGACATAAATTAAAAATGCATGTGGGGCTGAAGAGATAGTATGGGGGTAGGGCGTTTGCCTTTCATGCAGAACGGTGGTTCAAATCCCGACATCCCATATGGTCCCCTGAGCCTGCCAGGAGCAATTTTTGACCATAGAGCCAGGAGTATTCCTGAGCACTGCTGTGTGACCCAAAAACCAAGAAAATAAATGCATGAGTCTCATTTCTTTGGGAGCCAAACTTATTTGACTTTGGCAGGGAACTAATCGTGTATTTCTGTGAAATAATCTCCATAACAATCAAATTTTTATTTTAGCATGTTGCAAACTCATTTCTTATATGAGTATAAATTGATTATACATTAAAATTTTAACCTATTTTATATTGAGATGATAAAACAAGTGCCAAGTATATTTGAGAAAATGGCTATGTAATAACCTTTTTCAAAAACAAATTTTTAAATCCAGAATTTCAGAATCAAAGTATTAGCTTCAACAGAAACATTGCATAGGGCAACAAAATCATGATATAATCATCTTATCTATTTTATTCTATATAAAAAATTTATAAGTTAACATACAACTTCTCCATTTCAAGATCTAATCAAATTGTTCTGGATAATTAGATAATCTTTATATCACAAGACTGTAACTGAAAAGACATTTCTCTACTTCCCATTTCTACCTCACTTCTAAGACTTAGATAATTTTGCATATGTTGCTAAACATTGTCAGAGAAATTATTTTAAAGCACTATGTTTTATATTTAACACAATTAAATCACTTAATCTTAAAATTCTTCTAATTTCTCAACAAACATCATTGTTTAAGTCATCTTATTAAAGACAATTTTTTAATTTTCCACATGACCTTTGGGTTCAAAGATTTATTTTCAGATATGATACAATTTGACAGCACTTCCTCTTTTCCATTTGTTTCTACTAATATTTCTAGTGTTGAAGTAACATTACATTTGTTCTTCTCATAGATTTCTAATGATTCTCACAAGTGTATGTGCTTGTGGTACAAACCAGGAGTCAGACAACCATCTAATATTTGTGTACATGCTCACAGAGAGTTTTTCTGTCTCCAGACCTTGTATATCTTTATTTTTGTACCTCTATTTTTGGTATCTTTATTTTGTATCTTAAAATTCTTTTAGTTTCTCATCGAACATCATTGTTTAAACCATAGTTTAGCAAAGGCAATCACCTAAATTTTAATATTAATAAGAAACCCAAATTATTATTTATTTTCAGATTTGATATTAGTTGACAGTACTTCCCTCTTTTCTTTTGCATATCTTTATTTTTGGAACCTTCTTTTTTAATTTTTTTTTAAAAATCTTTATTTAAAAACCATAATAACAAGCATGTTTGTAGTTGAGGTTCAGTCATAAACAGAATACCCCCTTCACCAGTGCAACATTCCTACCACCAATGCCCTCCTCCTCTCCTACTTCTACCTGTATTCAAGAGAGACATTCTACTTCTCTCATTCTTTTTTTATTATTAATTTTTTATTTTTAATTATGAGAACAAAGATGCAAAGAAAGAGGACAAGGTAAAGTTACAGTGGAAGGACAATCACCCATAAACAGAATTCTCAGTAGTCTCATTGCTGATATCTTAACTTTGAACGTTCAGCCAAAGAACATTAAAAAAAATAAAACAGAACCCATGTACAATTACTTTGTTCCTCAAGTCCCCAGATTGTAGTACATAATATTTCTTAGCAGCACACAGAGCAATCTAAAGTCATAAAAACTTATGTAACTCCTTAAACATTGAAGGCAAAGTACTTTTTTACATTTCCATGCACATGCATATTAGTTTAAGTTAACCTCAAAAGTTTAAGTGGGTTGTTTTTCTTAAGGATTAGAGTCAAAGGAGCACAGAAAAATGGTGTTAGAGTGGCAATTATTGTTTGCATAGGCCCACCAAAATATGAGGGACATGGAAAGGAAAAGCCTTGGCCTAAATATAAGGAGACCCTACCCCTGAAGTTTCCTGGCATAAGACCAACTCTAGGCTCCAGGCAAACTAGTTTGTCCAATCCAGGTCATGGTCTGTAGTGCCAATACACTTTTATTTTTCACACAGTCTCTGTTGTATCGTGTTTCTGTATTAAAAATCCTGGAATCTGCATGTCCTATATTACAGTCAGGATGGTGCAGAGCGTCCTCTCGTTTCACCTCACAATTAAAGGACAATGCAGAGAACCCTGTCCTGTAAGCAGGTCGTTGTTGTCAAGTCTTCTTAGTGTTAAGGGAAGTCTCTTTTGAGCAGGTTGATGTCAGAGCCGTGGTAGGGTCTTCCCTGGTAGAGGATTGCTTCCAGGTGTTGTTATAAAAAACCTTGGATGTTTCGTAGATAGTTTCCGTGGTTCAGGGGGTGATTGGAGGCCTGTGCCAAGTCATTATATCAATGTTCAGTGTGTAAGGCCCAATTTCACTACGAGATTTGTGTGTTTCAATCTCTATTAAATAAGAACTTATTTGTATGTATAGTATTTCCCCATTTTAATGTGCCTATGCAAACAAGGAACAATGCCACATGACGTTATTGGCACATATGGGGGCCATAAGAACAAGTTCACAATCCCCATGACATGGTTCAATCATAAGCATTAAACTGAGGGACTCTTCCACCAAAATTCCTTATTGAACAGCTCACAAAGAGAAGACAAGATAAAAAGTGGGTAGAATCGTCATGGTAAAATAATATTTAGAAAGAGTTATAGCTGTTAAAGAAAATATACATAAAATATTCAAAAGACATATGTGTCCACTTTATGTCTTTTGAAATAGTTGGGGGTTGTTAAATCCAATGCATGACTTTGGTCTATGATTAGAACTGTGTAGTACTGAAGTTAAAAAGGGTAAATGTGAGGTACTGATGGTTGGGGGTGAGAGAGTTAAGGAGTAATAATGAATTTTGTAGGGGTGTGAGAAAGGGCAGAATCTGTTGGGGCAGGAGGTCGGTCTTGGTGCCTAACAAATTAAAGAACTGAGGGTAAAGAGGGTTAATTAAGGGGAAGATAACAAATCCGGATTGGGAGATGAGGGAGTAGAAGGGGCTCTGGTGTGGAGGAGGGGAAATATATCAGAGGGGCTATATATATTGTATAGAAGAACTTTTTTTGGATTAGGCTTGGCAGTCTGGACCACTGTATAGGAAGTCACATCTACATATACACTGATTTTAGAGACCTAATGAATATTATCCTCCAAATCTAGGGAATTCCATTTTTTTCCCTAAAAACTGTTGAGAATAAAAAATATTTTTGGGTGTTGTTAAAAAGTATATATGTCTGGGTCAGCCCCTGCCTCTGTAGTTTGTGGATGCATAGGGAGGAATTTCTCTCCCCCCCTTCCCCCAGGGCCCGATTAACCAGGTGTGGCCCTGAAGACCCATCTGGCGTCGGGGGAATCTCAGTCCCCTGGATTAAATGGTTAGATGCTTAGGGAGGAATTTCTCTCCCCCTCCCCCAAGGGCCCATCTGGTGTGGGGGGTTCTCAGTCCCCTGGACTAAGTGGTCAGCCCAGGGGCCTATGGCTAGCTGTCCTGCCCAGAGCCCCCAACATACCACCTGAAGAGAAACAGAAGAACTGGCATGTGGAATCTTCTAGGTGCAGCCCCTGCCTCTGTCAACTACTTCTCTCATTCTTTAACATTGTCATGCTATTTGATAGTGTTTTTTCCTTAACAGCAGTGACCATTTATGAGCAGGTACTTCCAGCCTTCATAGGTATTGTCCCTGGGGATTATTACAATAATGTACTTAATGTTTCTTAAAATCCATAGATGAGTGAGACTATTCTGTGTCTATCTCTCCCTCTGACTTTTCTCACTCAGCACAATAGATTCCATGTACATCCAGGTATAGGAAAATTTCATGACTTCATCTCTCCTGATGGCTGCATAATATTCCATTGTGTATATGTACCACTGTTTTCAGACTCTGGTTATTGTAAATAGTGATGCAATGAGTATAGGTGTGAGGAAGGGATTTTTGAATTGTATTTTTGTGTTCTTAGGGTATATCCCTAGGAATGGTATAACTGGATCATATGGGAGCTCAATTTCCAGGGTTTTTTGAGGAAACTCCACATTGTTTTCCATAAAGGCTGGACTAGATGGCATTCCCACCAGCAGTGAATAAGATTTCCTTTCTCTCCATATCCCCATAAGCACTGCTTGGAAACATTTCTGTCTGGTTTTGGTATTAAGGTGATGTTAGCTTCATAGAAACTATTTGGAAGTGTTCCTGTTTCTTCAATTTTATGAAAGAACCTGAAAAGAATTGGTAGAAGTTCCTCTCTAAAGGTTTGAAAAAATTCATTAGTTAACCTGTCTGGGCCTGGGCTTTTGTTTTGGGGAAGATTTATCCATCTTTGTCCCTTACAACTTTTCTGAGACTAAAGTTTGTGTCATCTGATCTTAGTATAGCCACTCCAGCTTTTTTAAGGGTGTTGTTTTAAGGGTGCTTGGATGATATTCCTCCAGGCTTTGATTTTTAGTTGATATTTGTTCTGACTATTCAGGTGTGTTTTTTGCAGGCAACAGAAGGTTGGATTCAGTTTTTTTGATCCATTTAGCCACTCTGTGTCTCTTAACTAGTGCATTTAGCTCATTAACATTGAGAGATATAATTGTCATGAGATTTAGTGCCATCTTTGTTTGTTTGGTGTGTTTGTTCGTCAGTCTTGTCTTAAAGAAGACCTTTCCGTTTTTCTTCTAAGACTGGTTTTGTGTCTGCAAGTTTCTAAGCTTTTGTTTATCCATGAAGATATGTATACTTCCTTCTGACCTGAAAGTGTGTCTTGCTGGGTGCAGTATTCTATGGGAAACATTTATTTCATTGAGTTTTGTCACTATGTCCCACACTGCCTTCTGGCACTGAGGAATTCTTGTGAGATATCTGCTGTAAATCTTAAGGATGCTCCTTTGAATGTAATTTCCTTTTGAATCTTGCTGCTTTCAGTATTCTATTCCTAACTATGGGATTCGTCATTGTGACTGGATGTATCTTGGGGTGCTTTGTCTTGGGTCTCTTTTAGCTGGTACTTTTCGGGCAACCAGGATTTGATTGCATGTAGTTTTTAGCTCTGGTAGTATCTTTGTAATGATGTCCTTGACTGTTGATTCTTCCTGGGGATTTTCTTCCTGTGTCTCTGGGACTCCAATGATTATTGTGTTTTTTCTGTTGATCAAAGACTTCTATTTTCATCTGTTTACATTCTTTGAGTTATTTTTCCATTGTCTGATCATTTGATTTAAGGCTTTTTTAAATCTCTTCTGCTATATGGAGCAGCTATGCATCTCATCTTTTCAGCTCACTGAATCTATCCTCAGCTGCTATAACCCTGTTAGAGAAGCTTTCCATTGAGGTTTTCAATTTGTCTACTGAGTTTTTCAGACTAGTTATTTCAGTTTGGAGCTTTCTGATTTTTCTTTTCACATACTCTTGATTCTTATTAGTATTCCATTCAACTCAATTTATGCTTTCTTTGAGTTCTGTGAACATCCTCCATATTTCTTCTCTAAATTCCATATCTGAGATATTAACTAGTTAGTTGGCCGTTTTCATGTCATCAGTGTTGCCATCTTCATTCTCTATGCCTGGTGTTTGCATGTGTTGTTTCCCCATTGTCATGTATATTTTGGATTTTTCTACATGTTATGGTAGCATTCATTGGCTAGATGATGGGTGTGTTCGCTAAGTGACGTGAAGTTCCTGCACTCCTCTGGCTCCACCCCTGGTGGCCGGGATGGCTCACCTCAAAACAAGATGGGTTCCCAGGGAAGAATGCCAAAGAGGATCAAAATCTCAGGCCTCAGGAGAGCAGAAAAGGCCCAAGATGTCTGCCATACTTCTGACATACAGCAGAAAACAAACAGTTCCACACTTTGTAGCCTGAACAGCTCACTTTGGAAGAATACAAGCCTTCAGGGAAGAACGGCAAAGAGGACCAAATCCCCACTGCAGGAGAGCAGAAAAGGCCCAAGATTTCTGCCTGCTTCTCTATTTTTGGAACCTTCTTGAGATTACATGCTGGGATCCCACCAACAGAGTTACTAGAACATTTCTCAGTGTGTGTGATCAATATTAGAGATAGAACTTATGGCCTAGTACTTAAAAGGTACTTTTAATCACCAAGTCAATGCCCAGGCCCCCTTATCTGATTTTCTTACAATGAAGATATGTCATTTTTCCAGTGGTTTCTAATCACCTATATTCATTTTTTAATGTGTAACTAATTGGAAACATGCCAGTGACTTGAAAAATAAAAGAAGAACAAGAGAATCACCACTGAACTCTTTATCTAGAAGTGGTCCTCAAACTATGGCCTGCGGGCCGCATATTGTATTTGTATCTGTTTTGTTTCTTCATTGCAAAGTAAGATATATGCAGTGTGCATAAGAATTCGTTCATAAGTTTTGTTTTTACTATAGTCAGACCCTCCAATGGTCTGAGGGACAGTGAACTGGCCCCCTGTTTAAAATGTTTGAGGACCCCTAAAAAGAGAAGACTAAGGCCCCTTGGTTAAAACATCAGGGAAGAGGGGTCTAGAGCTATATAGCAGGTAGGGAACTTGACTTTGCATGTGGCTGACACTTGTTTCCATCTCCAGCACCCTATATGATCCCCTGAGCCTCACTAGGTGTGAGCACAGTGCTAGGAGTTAATCCTGAACTCCACTGGATGTGACTCCAAGAAAAAAATTACTTAATGAGAGAAAACATCAGCAAAGAATCCAAAACCAACTCAGTCTTTTAAATATATTCTAATTTCTTTTATTAACTTCATGTCATACTAGGTTCCCCACACTTTATAAAAATATCTAATAGAAACTCTAAGGTTATAAGCAACAGAATATAAAAACTACAGATTTGTACAAAGTTTAACCTAGGAAGTTTGTCAGTATTATGGGGAAGAGCAGAGAGAACTTATAAGTAGAAGGGTTTTTACCACTGAAGAATCATTTTGCAAACCCAAATTAACCAAGATGACCTGATCAGTCATCATCAAGACCTTATTTGCATAAAATCAAATGGTATATCTTACATGCCCACATAAGGACATGAAGAATTTGGCCATCACACAATCACTCCATATACTTGTTTGCATACTCAACTAGAATGATTATTTCAATTGATAATCTAATAACCAGTCAGACTGCAGAAATAAATAAGGGGTGGGAATGCATAATGTGTATAAACCCAAATTTATTAGTAATACTCTCATATTGTGAAAATTAATGAAACTATAAATAATTTAGAACAAGGCCCTTTGCATTATAAGCATGAAATTATGTATTTCCTCATTGTATCAGTTAATTCAAATTTATCAGTAACATTTTAAATAAATCAAAGTCACCATAATCTATCTAAATCTTACTTTTTTAAAAAAATAAACCTACTGTCTAGAAAAATTATGTCTATTTTCTTAATATAATAGGGACTGATTGAGTAGAAACAATAATAGAGGAATATGGTGCTTACCTTGCATCAGGATGACCTAGTTCAATCATTGGCACCACATGTGGTCCCCTGAGAATCACCATGAGTGATTTTTTTTTTAAGGTCAGATCCGGCAGTGCTCAGGGGTTACTCCTGGCTCTAGGCTCAGAAATCACTCCTGGCAGGCTCAAGGGACCATATGCGATGCCAGGATTTGAACCACTGACCTTATGCATGCAAGGCAAACGTTTTACCTCCATGCTGTCTTTCTGGCCCACCATGAGTGATCTTTATCACTGAGCAAGGAGTAAGTACAGAGCACTGACCACAACCATGTGTGAATATCTTTCCCCTAGAAAAATAAGAAACTAATTTAATCAATATAGGTAATGATCAAAACTTATATTTCTAGATTAATTATCTTCTAACTTAAATATTTACTTGAAATATTTCAAATATATAAATAAGATTAAAGCCCAAATTTATTAGATACAAAGTGAACACATTTTTATCTTTTCTATTCATCGAAACATCTTTTAGAATTAATTCTTGGGGCCAGAGTGATAGTACAGAGGGTATGATGCTTGCTTTGCACATGGCTCACCAAGGTTATATCCTCAGTATCACATATAGCCCACCAAAAATGTCCTAAGCATAGAGCAAGAAAAACATCCTGAGCACTGCTGGATGTGATCCCCAAACCAAAAGTGATTAAAATTAGAAACAGCTCCTATGCCAAATAATTTTTATAGCAATTAATCTAGGTTTTCATAATGAAAAAGTCCAAGTTAAGTTATATTTTAAAAAAAACTCTCAGAAAAATATTTAAATACTAAGAAGCCTATTAGTTTTCATTTTTTATCCTTTACTATTTGGGTTTCCCAAGGAGTGAGTTATCTGGTGATAGGTGGAATTAAGAGCAATAATATTAGAATAAACTTAGAATAAATTTGAATTATCTTTATAGTAGTTCCTACATCACCTATTCCTTAACTGAAAAGTAGCCAGAATTTTTATGTCACACTTTGAAATAACATTGCCTCAGCTAAGTGAAATATCTGGCAGAATTTTATTATTGGAATATCCATGAGATTTTTTAATTTTGGTTTAACTAAAATACAGCAGCTATAAATTTGCCTTGATCAAGTTAACATCTCCATGATCTTCATGAATACCACATACATTATTTATTACCTATATTGCCACCCTATAGAAATCTGTTATATAAAATTTTGCTTAATAAATGTTAGTTATAATAATGTTTGATGAGGCTTTTTTATTTCTTTTTGGACACTGGATTTTTAACTTCTTTATTCAAAATCTTGCACTCTAAATTAAAAAATAATTATTCTCTCAGAGACCTTGGAGATAACTCTCATGAGGGTTGTATCCATGTCAATGATATAGTTTATAATAAATGAAGTATAACTAAGAGAACTGCAGAGTGTTAGGATATTTGAAAGTCATTACTTTCTTGGTGATTTTTCTTAAAATGGCAAGTTATGCTTTACTCAAATTAAAACCAGACATTTTTAAAGATTTCACATGAAATTTTTCTGTTTTAATCTGTTAATATATTTTCTAATATAAATAACTAACATAGTTCACCTATATGTTTTCTAAGATGTGTTATTATTTTTACAGAGACAATTATTAGTCCAATCATATTAAAGTATAACCCAATTATCTTAGTAGAAATTAATGTATTTTTAATCTCAACCACGTTTTAAAATTTAGACAAACATATTACTTTCTTGTCTGAAAATATGTTCTGGAATTACATATTCAAATGACCTTCCTCAGAATAGAGTATGGTCAAATAGAAATAATGTTTATAAAAGTAAAACAATATATAATTCAGCATTGATTACAACTTTTGTGGTTTGGAGACCTTTAAGTGACTTCTGAAGACTTGTAAGGCATAGTAGAGATGCCAATAAGATGTTTGATAAAATAGTAGACATTTGATTTTCATCTGGTAGAAAAGTAGTATAATCTATATCAAAGTTAGAGCAAGTTCAAGGTTATTGTTGGCCTTAGGTCTCCTATTCATCCCATAAGGCTTAGAAATGAGAGGAGATTGTCAATATGGCATGTCAAAGAAATCTTTATGCTTGTATTCCCAAGTATCTTTGCTCTTATTTGCAAAGTACAATGTTTCATTTCAATGGAATATTTGACACATAGGCTCAATAGGTCTCCCACTCATATTTTACTTTAATGATGATGCATACAATGTACAAGCATTTCCTTCACTTATAAATGGCCTTAAATGAAATCAAAGTCTGACAAAAGTTTGGATTGCAATGCATTTTCGTATTAATGTGACATCAAACATTTACTCTTTGTGCTCTGTTAACCCTTTACTATCAAATCCTAGCCATAGTGGCCATGCATAATCTATTTTCCCCGATGCTCTAACTTAAACCAAGGTTGACAAATCTAAAGAGAGCCTCCTTTTGGTTTAAGCTCTTGGGCCTACATTGTGTTTCTGTCACAGGAGTGATGGTAAGAGCGACTAATTAAAAGTCCAATGAATGGGCCAGGGTTAAAATCACAGACTCTGCTCATTAACAGTCCTTCACCTAAGGATATTTCCAAAGAATTCTTTCCATGTCTGTAAAGAACAAAAACTGAAAGTGGGGGAGGGGGGAGAACTACATTGAGAGCAGCATTTATAAATATTTTATATATAAGTATAATTTTTAATCACTGATCACATCAATAAAATTATCCAATATTAAGTTAAGCAGGATTTCAAATATTACTTTTCATGGGTGTACATAAATGCGTATGAGTGTGTAAATGGACTTTAGAGGGGAGAATCCTCTCTAAACACAAAGTAGAAAAAGAAATAGGAAAAAAAATCAGAGCCATTTTGTTAATTGTCTTTTTCCTGCTGTTTCCATGGTAATGCTGGCTGCCAGATCTCTGCAGAGTGACAGTCCAACAATTCACACACTACACCCTTTCAAGCACAGTGAATGGCCGTGAAAGAGGCCGACCAGGCACCATTCAGGAAACATGTGATATCTACTCAATGCACTACCTTTCATCCACATTTTCCAAATTGCAGTTAATTTAATTCTAAACAAATGGCTAAGGGGTACAAATGAGGATTAGAAGGAAAAGAACATCTTGAGCTCTAATGGGAATGGTTTGTGCGAAAAACAATATAGCACTTTCTTCTGTTGCCAAGAAGGCTGGATGTAAAGATGCACTTTCCCTCTTCATCTGAGGCCTTCATTTAAACTCTATATCAACAATGAGAACCATAGCAGAACATTTCTTGGCAAAATAGACTTTCTGTAGGTCTTGCCTTCCCATTTGGAAACACATTTGATACAGTACGAAGTAATTTCATTTACGGTGCAATAAAATATAAATCAGACTTTTTTACTGGCTTGTTTAAAGGCTACCAGTTTTTATGTTTACACTTTTTTCAATACTTATCATCCTTCAAATTTTCAGAGCAAAGTTGTGAACTATAAAATTCCTATAATTAAATGCAAGGAACTATCTTTGTGCAGTCTAGAGATGCATGTGAAATGTATTTCAATGTCAGTGAAGTAGGCCATGGCCATTTAACAAAGAAAGAACAAGAGTAGGTATAAATAGTGTCCCTGCAAACTATTTAATATTGCTTGAATGAAAGAAATGAATTACCTCTCACATTCATGAAAAGTTTCAAATAATACCTAAGAAAACTCAGGAACTTCGTTAGACAGCATATAGGATGAGACAATTCTAATTACTTTTTAAAAATTAAACTGGTGTATTAATTTCATCTGTGGGTTTGTGTGCTAAGGTATCATATACAATTTGGTAGTAAGTCTACTTAACATTTATCTTAAACATTTATGTTTAAACATTTATGTTCAATATCATAATTTTTACCTTGAAGTACATCTGTATAGCTTCTGTTGCGTTTAATTTCTAAGTGACCATTCTTATTTGTGTCTTCTGATCTTGGGGAAAAACTTCGAATAACTTTTTAACAGGCTTTTATCTCCACTAGTTCTATTAGAAATATAAGCATGCCTTATCTATAAATTTATCTTCTCTGTTCTAGTGATTATGTAATCTACTATTATTTAATCACCAGAGAGGGAGTTGGGAGATACTACATTGCTCTTCTGAGAGTTTCCCTGAGTTTTGATTTTCTGGTAGTTTCACAAGAATACACTTTTATCTCTTACTGATTTGTCAGCTCTCAGATAATCTATAAAGAAATGAGAGTTGTAATGACTTTGCTTTCTAAATGGATTAGTCCTGGGGGCTTTAAATATGCATTGTCTGAAATCTTTTCCAAGATTTAAATGGCCCCAGGATTATAGGTATTTCAGAGATTTGACAGAGGTCTTAACATTCTCCTTGTACTGCTTGAACTCATTTCTAATACATTTTTTTGAAAATGTTTTGGACCCTGGGTTTGACAACCTATAGTTGTTGAAATGCACTGGACAAAGGTCATTTTCCTGTGTGTAGAAGCTGGTATCAGATGTTGCCCTGTGAAAAGGGCTGTGTTTGATGCAGAGATTCAGGTGGGGAGCCACTATTATTAGTTCTTGAGGTTTTGATCTGCTAAATGAAATCTTGATGGTTTCCTTGTGAAGAAGAGTAGAAATGGATACTTTCAATGAATAGCTACTTTAGTACCTAGGAGACTGATATTATCATTTGAAGACTGAGACTCCAAAACACCCAACCCTGTGCGGAGGAAAAGGACTGAGAGTCTGAAGAGCAAGATTTCCATTCATCCTCCCACCATGCCCTTGGCTTTGTTTACTCATCTTCAAGTCTGCATCCCAACATCCCTTGGAGAAGTCACCTGCTGAAAGAAGCTGGGGGAAAAAAAAATCTGTGTTTAATCATTACCAAGCCCACCACAGTGGGTAGAAATGGGGAGAAGAGCAAATTATTTGTTTTAATCTGTGAATTGCAAGACATTTTACCATTTTGTAATCGAAACAAAAAATTCTAGTCTAATATAAAGCACTTAAAAGTAGTATATGGTGGGAAAAACACCATTAGAAGGTAGTTAATGCAAGTAACGGGTTACAGAAGCTGAAAAGAAGCTAGGGAGGTACTATTGGTGCTTTTTAAGCTGTACTATATATGTGTGTGTGTGTGTGTGTATGTATATATACACATATATAAGCTGCACTATATATAAGGATATATTTTTAGTAATTATTATCAAAGATCTTTCTTTTTAGGAAAAGGAAAGTTCCTGAATTGGGTTCAAATTTTAAGAATAAGTGACATCATTTTGAAAACAAAAGTAAGAGAATTATAATGATGCAATTAAAAAATTTCCTTAAGATACTGGTCACATTCCCTATTGTGGTACACAGTAGTTATTTCCTCCCAAAAGAAGTTTTCAAGTTTTCCATAAGGGTATGAGCATACAAAGATTACAAAACACCCACAAATGATACTTGAAATGGTATGTCTCATTGATTATATGGAAGTATAACTGTATTGTCTTCTGAGCAGAAGTTCACAATTCTATCCAAAGGTCAAAGGCAGACATTACCCAAGAGTGTGACTATCACTGGGTTGAAGATTATTAATTAAAATCATGATGTGCTGCAAATTACTTCTTAAGTTTCTTTTTCCCAGAGTGACTAGAAATAGGATCATCGGGGCTGGTGAGGTGGCGCTAGAGGTAAGGTGTCTGCCTTGCAAGAGCTAGCCAAGGAAGGACCGCGGTTCGATCCCCAGGCATCCCATATGGTCCCCCCCAAGCCAGGGGCAATTTCTGAGCGCTTAGCCAGGAGTAACCCCTGAGCATCAAATGGGTGTGGCACGAAAAACCAAAAAAAAAAAAAAAAAGAAATAGGATCATCATAAAAGTCAAGAAACTTTCACTCAGACCAATGAATCCCATAAAAGCAAAATCTGGTGTGTGTTATGTATCTGCTAGTGTCCTTAACTTTCTCAAACTTTATCCAAATATAGGTCATCCAACTCAGTTTTTCTAAGTTGATGGCAAAATGGCCCCACAATGTTTCTTATTAACAGCACTGAACTTATACAAAAGTGGTACAAAGAGTGAAAGCAATGCTGTATTTACTTCAAGAATAGATATGTCTAATTTCAAAATGTCTCTTCACATGAATGCATCTTTTGGATGCATTTTGAGAATATTAAACAAAAGCTGAAAAACTTCATCTTTGCAAAAAAAATTCAGGAGAAACAGAAGGACTCACAAAGCATTGTCATTCCCTGGAAAGGGAAATTTGGGTCCCTTGGACCATCTCTAAAGGTTCAACAAACTGAACAAACCACAGATGTTAGTGAATTTAAAGTTGTCATCTTTAAGAACAGTGTTTCATTGTTTCCCATCACTCAGGCAACAAATAGCTCTTTTAGAAGAGAAGGTCAATGTTGCTCAAATTCTTTTTACCAACAAAGCACTGATACTCTTGTCCTTTTAGAGAAAACTATCCATTACCATGGTCTTTAATTGTCATGATTTCATGTTAAAATAATTAAAATTGAAAATCATTAAAATTATGTTATATAAGCTTTAATTACTCAAATTTTGCTAACAATAAAACATAGGAGAACACAAATTCAAAAAAAATCTCTAAGTATAATTATTAAAAATAGTCTCAAATGATTTTATTTCAAATTAGGTTTTGTAACCTTCCCTCTCAATTACTAATATGCAACACTAGTGAACGCTTGGTTATTTAAGCTTTTATGTTTTGCTCTTTTAACTATTAGAAAATTCTGCAGTATTAAAAATAAATAAAATATTAGATTTTAAATGTTATTTTAAATTATTAAAATATGAGAAGTTACCTAAGTTTTTATTATTAATTCACAAATGAATATACATTATGGCATGATTCTAATTTGATTACTAGGTAATTCAGTACATTTGCACAAAAGAATTTAGTTATCAGTAAAAATAATATACCCCTAACATCATTATTGATTATAACCATATTATTGAAGTATTTATTTTTAAAACAGGTCTCCAACACCTTTTTCAGAAATTAATATATTCATCACTTCAAAGTGCTCACTGTTTAAGTGCATCAATTCTATTGTGGTTATATGAAGTCCTTCCTGAAGTTCTGGGAGTTTGTTTTTAAATCTTTCAAGTGATTTTGTTCCATTTCTTTTCTTTAGTTTGACCATGTCAATTCTTTTCGCCATACATTATATATCCTTTACTTTGTTTCTAGCTTTTGTTTGTTTGGGGGGCACATATAGTGATGCTCAGGGGTTACTCCCAGTTCTATACTCAGGAATCACTCCTACTGGTGCTCAGGGGACCTATGAGATACCGGAGATAGAGCCCAGGTTGGCCGCATGTAGGCAAATGTCCTATGCTCTGTACTATTGCTTCAGTCCTATTTCTAACTTTATTAAAATCTTTTATACTCTGTATTTGTCTGTGGATTTATTCTTATTTAACTTTGAGTTTCATTAAAAATACTAAATATATCAATTGTTATGCCATAAAATTTTAAAATGATATAAAATGATATAATGGTTTTATAATTTATAGTTTTGATGTTTGTCATGTATTTTCTTCAATTTACTAATCTAGTTATTTTAATGTATATGTGCAAAATAATACTACCAAACTAATTTCCCTAGATGTTTTAGGTTTGCTTCTATTATCTATTTTTTCCTTGACGTTAAATTCCATGAGTTATGCTCTGAAATAATAGAAATTTTACTGAAGAAACAATATGATATGGGGTAAAAAAACATAATACACACATTCGAGTAATATTTTCTTTAATAGTTCATTTACATGGCTTATTAACTTAAACTAGTGATGCCTGATTGCTAATAACACTGTGTAGAATTTACCTATCAAATACATATTTAAATGTATTTGCTGAATCTAGTTATTTTTGTTTGATTTGGAAAGGTTCTATTCCAATTTCTGGGTTTATTCCAATTTCTCTTCCCATGGATCATAACTAGAGTTGCTTTGAGAATCATAGACAGTGAAGAGGATAGAACCCAAGTAAGTAGCATGTTCTTCAAAAGTAAAATAACATCTCAACAGAACAAATAATATAGATTGTAAACTTACATCTCTGAACTGAAATCCACAGACTTGTTCCACAATCTACAGGTATTCACTAACTTTGGATCTCTCTGATGCTTTCAAGGACACACACTGTTTCATATATTAACCTGTGTTTTTCATTATAATGCATGCCTTAATGTCATACTCTGTGAAACAGATTTAAAATATTTTAATATAGAAAGAGGAATTTTATATAAATTTGTTTCTGTACTATCTTCAGTAACATATTTATCAAGAGTTAAGAAATTACATTTACAAATTTAAAAAATCTGAGTATGAAAATATTAAACAACATTTAAAAATGGACTTGTCTTCAAATTGTTGAGTGGTGATTAAAAGTGGATCTTGGTATTGCAAGTAAAAAGTAATTATTTTATTGTTGGCTTTAGAAAGAATAATCTTTCTTCATTTTATTTTATTTGCTTGCCATTTCTCTACTTTTCTTTTTCTCTCTTTATTTTGTATTCTTCCATTTTTCTCTTGCTCCTCACTGTCCCCCTTCTTCCTTCTCCCCTTTCATTTTTGTTTTCTTCAAAATATGATCTAAGACATTGTAGGGTCTAAAGATTACATTCTGACTGGCCAGAGGATAAGCAGTATGGACACCAAAATGACATGAACAGTGCTGGGAACTAGGATGAGGATGCTAAATTTTCAATCAATAAATTGTTGCACTACCTCTTTCTTTTGGGGCCACAGCCACCTAGAGTAGAGAGTAGGACACTTGCCTTGCACTTGGCCAACTTGGGTTCAATACTTCATATGTTATATAGTTTCCTATGTCCCCCAAATCCACCGGGAGTGATGAGCCAGGAGTAATTACTGAGAACTGCTGGGTGTACTCCCCACCACACACACACACACACACACACACACACACACACACACACACACACACACACCAGAGCAAAATAAAGAACAATTCTACTCTTTCTTCCTTATCCCTAAGTAACACATGTTCATCATCTTTCTTATTTCCTGACCTCTCAATTTGTCATCGCTCTTCATTTCTTACCAAGCTGTTTTCCTTTATCTGAGTTTAGGTACCATTATCTGCAATTAGGAACTCTATTGCTTCCAGTAGAACCATAATTGTAACCCAATACATTTTTTTTTCTTAAATGCAAAATTTAGATGAAGTCTCATTCCAATCACAAAACTTCAGTAACTTTAAATGTCCTTTAGGTAAGTCAAAATAATGGACAAGAAGATTTTGTGGACAGTTTTTTGATCACTCTTAGCTTTTGTACTTTTACAACCCTTTAACTGATCATCTTACTATTTATCTTTTATTCAAATTTAATATAGCAGTTTCTCCCCTTAGTACTGTCTTTACTATTTATCTTGAGAAAATTATTCTTATTTTTAATATTAATTTTTATTATGATTTTCTTCAAAAATGCTAATTACCAAAGACAAAATTTCTACATGCTGTCATAGATCTCTGGGCACATAACTGTTGATTATATTGTATTATTGTTTCTTATTATACAATTTGCATAACATGTAGAGAACATTCAAAAGTAGTTATTTAACAAATTACTGAGAATTTAGCTGTAATAAAAACAAGAGAAAATTCATAGTTTGATGTAATTTATATGAAAAAAGACTCTAAAAAGCACTTATGCATCTATATAAACAACCGTGTTGGTAAAATAATTGCAAAACTGTATGGCAAATAGTTATATTAGCTAAAAAGCTGCATTAAGACAGTGCATTTATAATACAATCTCATAAAAGACATTATAAGTGTTACTCCTAATTTCATTTCACCCAAACAGAAATTTATAGTATCTGGGATTTTAGAGGGTTTTATTTGTTTTTTTGTTTTTTTGTTTTTTGTTTTTTGCTATTTGGGCCGAATCAGGTAGCTCGGTAGCCCTCAGGGATTACTCCGTACTCTGAACTCAGAAATCACTCTTGGTAGATTTGGGGTCAATACGGGTTGCAATAGGGGTCTGTAAGGAATCAGATCTACTGTATACAAGGAAAACACCCTACCTGCTGTGCTATAGCTCTGGCTCCTCAGGTGATTTTTTTGTACTACTTTTTTTTGGGGGGGGGGGTTTGGGCCACGCCCAGTGATGTTCAGGGGTTACTCCTGGCTATGTGCTCAGAAATCGCTCCTGGCTTGGGAGCCGGTGGATTGAACCACAGTCCATCCTAGGCTGGCATAGGCAAAGAAGATGCCTTACCTTTTGCACCACCGCTCCAGCCCCTTTATATCACTTTCTGAGTGGTTTTGTAACATTGGAGTTTGTGTCTTTGATTCAATAAATTATAATCAACTGCATATTCAATTCCTAGCCTGTAGTGTAAAAAAATATTGACTGGTTGTGAGAATGAAAAAATAATTTTACATCTGTTTTTGAGTCACATACAAACTTTTAGAGAGAAACATTTTAATATGTATTTCTGCCATGTTATTAAAAACTGCATATTATATTAATAAAATATCCATAAGTTAGACTTTATAATTTAATGTCTCTTCCATTATTCTTCTCCCTTTGCTCCAGTATCAGTTGCTCAACTATGTCTCTATATTTGGGGCAGGAAGAATTTCAAGGGACAACTACTGTTTGACTAAATGCTTCCTTCAGTTTTGTCACCAGTTACATTTCTTAGACTTAGATATGACAACTTTGAATTTCTCAAGATTTTACTACCTAGTGTCTTTCCTGTGGTTTATAACTACATCATAAAACCAAGCTCAGTTTCTTTTCCTTTATTGATTCATTGTGAACTGAAGCCCAATCTCTTTTCTCTTATCTATTAATGACCATTTGAAGATGATATGTTTTTATTTCTGAGTCATTTTTTTCTATTAAAAGTTTCTAATATAACTTAAATAAAGATGAATCAGTATGGGGATAGTGGCTGTTTGAAACAAGTATATGTAGCTGTATAATTTTTTTCTTCATAAATGAACATATTTTTGTCAAAATCTTATATTAATTTACATGTATATTACATATTTACATAGATACTAGCCATCTTATTCTGACAAGGATTTGAAAATAGGTACAACTAATATCCCTGTAGTACAGATGAAGTAATGGAGAGCCCAATAGTGAAATTACTTGTATAATGTCAGAGTATGCAGTGATAGAATTGATATTTGAGAGTATATATTTGATATCTGAGAGATTTCAGAATTTCTCCATATATTATGTCATATGCTATCGTATGCTCTAAAGAATAATACACTGACAATAATACCACAATGACCAGTGTTCACTTTGCTGTTTGTGTTATTCTCAGTGTATAGCTAGAGAATTGTTATATAGCCATAAGATACTTTGAACATTAAAATTTTTTTCTGAAAGGTGCTACAAGATAACACAAAACTGTCACTTAGTAGTTAACCTTTTCCTTTTTAAACTCAATTCAATTGTACTTTCTTACATCTTCTTTAAAATTTTAAAGACTAAGTCACTAAGCAATACTCTTAGATTAAATATAATAACATCTATTTAAAAACATTATATTTCAAGTTATAAATATGAACATTGAAATAGAAATCATATAAATCACTAAGAAAAAGTTAGACAAAATATTTGTAATGACATTTTGCTAATGTATCTTGGAAACATGAACTTGTAAATTTATTAATTTGAGACTTAACCTGTGGAAACAGAAAACATACTTCCCACTTAGGTTACAATGTGTTTTTGTTTTAAAGTTTAAAAAAAAATGGAAGGCAATCAGGAAAACTTGCCACTCAATATAAAAGTGAAAACTAGTATATTTTTTATTTTTGTGATTAAAAATAAATATGAAACTTGTCTTCTTTAATAGCACTTGGAAGAAGTAAAGAAACTGAGCTGGAAATAATTACATCCTTGGCAGGCACAGAGTGACACCATGTGGAATAAAATAGAACAGAGTTACCCCCACCAGGCTGACACATGGTCTCTACCCATAAGTGTGTTCGAAAGTAAACAACAGAAAACTAAAGGTTAACTTTCAAAGTAACTTGCCTCCTTTACCTAAATTTGCCTTAGCTTTGTCATTAAAAATATTCATTGAAATTGCTCAGCCAAGAAGACATTTGTTATCACAGTGACATCAGTCATGTTTCATTTGAAATGGTCTATGAAATAGTCTTTGCTTTAAAAGGAAAACAAAGCCAATGCTGAGCATTATGATTCTATGTGCTTGAGCAAATATTTAAGGAAACTTTACCTCCTCCCTCCAAGATACACAAAATTTTAGTTATACTTGTGTCTGGAAATTCCCATAGTCTAAGAGTACTTAGTATAAAGCTCATAGATTAAAAACAGATCTATGAACTTTCTTCTCAAAAAATATTTCAGAAAAAATCCACAGCTATTTGTTTTATAATCAGCCCCCAAATAAAAACCAATTGATTCTATAAGAGAAATCCAGAACTTCTCTTAAAAATAATTTCATTTCGAAGTGACTAACATTAGGCAAAAATAAGTAAGTAAAATACTTCAAATACTTTTAGAAGAAGTGCAAGAATGGGAATTAAATATTGTCATTTATTCATTTATTCTGCAAATAGTGATGGAGCATATATTTTAATTCATTTCTTTAGAGAGTGTAAAAGATAACTTTATGCAGTAAATTTCTTGCTCTGGACTTTCAAGCAGTACAATGGAATGTCAGAAAAGAAAGGAACTTAGACTATTGATCAAAAACCCTGTTAGAATTTATGCAAAAAGTACTTCTCTATAGACTAACAGTGCACATATTTAATGAGATATTCTGAAAGATCTTTTAAAATCACAAAACACCTGAGGGAGGGGCTGGGGAGTTGAGGGTTAGTGGTTATAACACCTGCCTTTCAAACAGGAGGACATCAGTTCCACTCCTATGTGTGCACATTGTGGTCTTGGCACTTCTGCTCTCTATGATCCCTAATGTTGCAAGCAATTCCCAACTATATAAAGTCAGATGTGCATGTGCACCATTGAATGCAAGCCTGGGGAGCATCCTCTATAAAACACATATGTAATCACTCACTATAGCCAGGATTACCATCCTTGCCTTCTTCTCATCTGCCCTGAATACTTGTATGAGCACAATTCAAAGCTTACTGGCTAAGGTTGTGAATACGACACCTTGAAGTGCTACCCCCAAGGAGAACCACTATCAGTATCAGTATACAAGTAGCTTGGCCAACGAGGTGTATTATTCCAGATGACATCAATAGGTGAAAGAGGGAAATTAATTTTAAAGTAGTTATAAAACAAAAATCAAACTAATTTATTTGTATATTTAAGATATTTTAATGGCATCACATTTACATGAATTGAAATTCTTTTTCTGGGAGGCTGGTAAGTTTGAGGTCACACAGAGAAATTTGTATTTATTTTATTTGGGGGACATACTGGGACAGAGCTGGTCGTGACTTACTCCTAGTTCTGCCAGTCCAGGGAGCAGAACCAGGGTCAGCCTCATGCAAGGCAAACAGCTTACTCTCTCTTTACTATCTATTTCTCTCCAGTCCCCACACCAGGTGAATTAAAGGGACTCTTCTTGACTCTATGCTCTCACCATACCTCTACATGAATTAGAATTCTGTGTCCATCTGTACTTATATCACTCACCCTTCTTCTCTTGTCTTTTCCCACTCTTCTGAGTCTCCAATTTCAAACCCTGTGTGTTGTGTCCTGGATACATTGTCTTGGTTGGTAGCAAGGGTAGTTTGCAACAACTCTCCTTCCAATTTAAAATGTGCTTCCAAATGATCTATTACACAGTAATTTATATGAGTCATTAAAATTCAAAACAACAATAACTAAAAGAACACTTGAATAGTACAGTGGGTAGAGCATTTGTCTTGCATGGAGTTTACACTATCTATTCCCAGCACCCTACAATGGTCCCCAGATTCCTGCTAGAAGTGATCCCTAAACAAAGAGGTAGAAGTAAGTCCTGAGTAGTACTGTGGGTGGCTCAAAACCAAAACAAACAGCAAACAAACAAACGAACAAAAACCTACTAAGGTATATTTTAAAGTATACCATGATATGCAAAATTGCTCTTTTTTGGCATAAAATAGTTCTAGATCCACAAGGAGTGTCAATGCATTCGCCCATCTAAACTTTGAGTTGCTATGAAGTTTAATTATTTTTTTACAATTCTGAATCTTTCTTTGAACTTGTTTTTCTTTTTTTTTCTTTCTTATTTTTATTGTGGTCAAAGTGAATAACAATTCTTTCACAATAATATTTGAGGCATATAGTGACAATGAATGAGGGGCATTCCACCACCAGTGTTGTCCTATCTCCACCCCTATTTCCAGCATGCATCCCGCTTCTCCCTCCTTTACCCCCGTGGTCTTGCTTTTCTATACAAATATAATTGGACAATTTTTTGATCAAATTTATTTGATCTTGATGGTTAATTTATTCTATCTTTGCCTTGGTATATGTACCACACCAGTAGGTGAAATTAAAATTAGTTAATGTCTGGAGTCAGAGCGGTAGTACAGCAGGTATTGTCTTTGCATAATGCCAACCCAGATTTGACCTTTGGCATCAAAGATGGCCCCCCCAGCATGATCAGGAATAATTCTTTTTTTTTTTTTTTACATTGAACTAAAACAGTATGTAAGAGTATGGTATTCTTCTTTCAAGGCCTGGACTCTTTATGAGGTATTGATGATCCCAACACTCTTTGTGGACATGATAGGCAATGAGAATATGATGTGTGAGCACACACGCGCGCACGCGCACACACACACACACACACACACACACACACACACACACACAGTGAGGTGGATAAAGAAGGTTTGGTTTATTTTTGGTTTATTGATTTCAGCTTTTATTCTCTATCTTCCCTGACTCAAGGACACTGCCATTTCACAACTCACTTTGTTTTTTTTTGTTTTTTTTTTTTAATTTTTTTTTTATTTAAACACCTTGATTACATACATGATTGTGTTTGGGTTTCAGTCATAAAAGGAACACCACCCATCACCAGTGCAACATTCCCATCACCCAAGTCCCAAATCTCCCTCCTCCCCACCCAACCCCCGCCTGTACCCTAAACAGGCTCTACATTTCCCTCATACATTCTCAATATTAGGACAGTTCAAAATGTAGTTACTTCTCTAACTAAACTCATCACTCTTTGTGGTGAGCTTCCTGAGGTGAGCTGGAACTTCCAGCTCTTTTCTCTTTTGTGTCTGAAAATTATTATTACAAGGGTGTCTTTCATTTTTCTTAAAACCCATAGATGAGTGAGACCATTCTGCGTTTTTCTCTCTCTCTCTGACTTATTTCACTCAGCATAATAGATTCCATGTACATCCATGTATAGGAAAATTTCATGACTTCATCTCTCCTGACAGCTGCATAATATTCCATTGTGTATATGTACCACAGTTTCTTTAGCCATTCGTCTGTTGAAGGGCATCTTGGTTGTTTCCAGAGTCTTGCTATGGTAAATAGAGCTGCAATGAATATAGGTGTAAGGAAGGGGTTTTTGTATTGTATTTTTGTGTTCCTAGGGTATATTCCTAGGAGTGGTATAGCTGGATCGTATGGGAGCTCGATTTCCAGTTTTTGGAGGAATCTCCATATCGCTTTCCATAAAGGTTGAACTAGACAGCATTCCCACCAGCAGTGGATAAGAGTTCCTTTCTCTCCACATCCCCGCCAACACTGTTTATTCTCATTCTTTGTGATGTGTGCCATTCTCTGGGGTGTGAGGTGGTATCTCATCGTTGTTTTGATTTGCATCTCCCTGATGATTAGTGATGTGGAACATTTTTTCATGTGTCTTTTGGCCATGCGTATTTCTTCTTTGTCAAAGTGTCTGTTCATTTCTTCTCCCCATTTTTTGATGGGGTTAGATGTTTTTTTCTTGTAAAGTTCTGTCAGTGCCTTGTATATTTTGGAGATTAGCCCCTTATCTGATGGGTATTGGGTGAATAGTTTCTCCCACTCAGTGGGTGGCTCTTGTATCCTGGGCACTATTTCCTTTGAGGTGCAGAAGCTTCTCAGCTTAATATATTCCCATCTGTTAATCTCTGCTTTCACTTGCTTGGAGAGTGCAGTTTCCTCCTTGAAGATGCCTGTAATGTCCTGGAGTGTTTTGCCTATGTGCTGTTCTATATATCTTATGGTTTTGGGGCTGATATCGAGGTCTTTAATCCATTTGGATTTTACCTTTGTACATGATGTTAGCTGGGGGTCTAAGTTTAATTTTTTGCAAGTGGCTATCCAATTGTGCCAACACCACTTGTTGAAGAGGCTTTCCCTGCTCCATTTAGGATTTCCTGCTCCTTTATCAAAAATTAGATGGTTGTATCTCTGGGGAACATTTTCTGAGTATTCAAGCCTATTCCACTGATCTGAGGACCTATCCTTATTCCAATACCATGCTGTTTTGATAACTGTTGCTTTGTAGTACAGTTTAAAGTTGGGAAAAGTAATTCCTCCCATATTCTTTTTCCCAATGATTGCTTTAGCTATTCGAGGGTGTTTATTGTTCCAAATGAATTTCAAAAGTGTCTGATCCACTTCTTTGAAGAATGTCATGGGTATCTTTAGAGGGATGGCATTAAATCTGTATAATGCCTTGGGGAGTATTGCCATTTTGATGATGTTAATCCTGCCAATCCATGAGCAGGGTATGTGTTTCCATTTCCGTGTGTCCTCTCTTATTTCTTGGAGCAGAGTTTTATAGTTTTCTTTGTATAGGTCCTTCACATATTTAGTCAAGTTGATTCCAAGATATTTGAGTTTGTGTGGTACTATTGTGAATGGGGTTGTTTTCTTAATGTCCATTTCATCCTTATTACTATTGGTATATAGAAAGGCCATTGATTTTTGTGTGTTAATTTTGTAGCCTGCCACCTTGCTATATGAGTCTATTGTTTCTAGAAGCTTTTTGATAGAGTCTTTAGGGTTTTCTAAGTAGAGTATCATGTCATCTGCAAACAGTGAGAGCTTGACTTCTTCCTTTCCTATCTGGATTCCCTTGATATCCTTTTCTTGCCTAATCGCTATAGCAAGTACTTCCAGTGCTATGTTGAATAGGAGTGGTGAGAGAGGACAGCCTTGTCTTGTGCCAGAATTTAGAGGGAAGGCTTTCAGTTTTTCTCCATTGAGGATAATATTTGCCACTGGCTTGTGGTAGATGGCCTTCACTATATTGAGAAAGGTTCCCTCCATTCCCATCTTGCTGAGAGTTTTGATCAAGAATGGGTGTTGGACCTTATCAAATGCTTTCTCTGCATCTATTGATATGATCATGTGGTTTTTATTTTTCTTGTTATTGATGTTGTGTATTATGTTGATAGATTTACGGATGTTAAACCAGCCTTGCATTCCTGGGATGAAACCTACTTGATCGTAGTGGATGATCTTCTTAACGAGGCATTGAATCCTATTTGCCAGGATTTTGTTGAGGATCTTTGCATCTGCATTCATCAGTGATATTGGTCTGTAATTTTCTTTTTTGGTAGCGTCTCTGTCAGGTTTAGGTATCAAGGTGATGTTGGCTTCATAAAAGCTATTTGGAAGTGTTTCTGTTTGTTCAATTTCATGAAAGAGTCTTGCCAAGATTGGCAGTAGTTCCTCTTGGAAAGTTTGATAGAATTCATTAGTGAATCCATCTGGACCTGGGCTTTTGTTTTTCGGCAGACATTTGATTACTGTTTTAATTTCATCAATGGTGATGGGGGTGTTTAGATATGCTACATCCTCTTCCTTCAACCGTGGAAGATTATAAGAGTCCAAGAATTTATCCATTTCTTCCAGGTTCTCATTTTTAGTGGCGTAGAGTTTTTCAAAGTAGTTTCTGATTACCCTTTGAATCTCTGTCATATCAGTAGTGATCTCTCCTTTTTCATTCCTGATACGAGTTATCAAGTTTCTCTCTCTCTCTTTCTTTGTTAGGTTTGCCAGTGGTCTATCAATCTTGTTTATTTTTTCAAAGAACCAACTTCTGCTTTCGTTGATCTTTCGGATTGTTTTTTGAGTTTCCACTTCGTTGATTTCTGCTCTCAGCTTTGTTATTTCCTTCTGTCTTCCTATTCTTGGGTCCTTTTGTTGAGCATTTTCTAGTTCTATTAGCTGTGTCATTAAGCTACTCAGGTAAGCTCCTTCTTCCTTCCTGATGTGTGCTTGCAAAGCTATAAATTTTCCTCTCAGTACTGCTTTTGCAGTGTCCCATAAGTTCTGAGAGTTTGTGTCTTTATTGTCATTTGTTTCCAGGAACCTTTTTATTTCCTCCTTGATTTCATCTCGGACCCACTGGTTATTGAGCATGAGGCTGTTTAACTTCCAGGTGTTAAAGTGTTTCTTCTGAGTCCCTTTGGAGTTCACAAATAATTTCAGAGCCTTGTGGTCAGCGATGGTAGTCTGCAAAATTTCTATCCTCTTGATCTTATGGAGGTATGTTTTATGTGCCAGCATGTAGTCTATCCTGGAGAATGTCCCATGTACATTGGAGAAGAATGTGTATCCAGGTTTCTGGGGATGGAGTGTCCTATATATATCCACTAGGCCTCTTTCTTCCATTTCTCTCCTCAGGTCTAGTATATTCTTGTTGGGTTTCAGTCTGGTTGACCTGTCCAGTGTTGACAAAGCCGTGTTAAGGTCCCCCACAATTATTGTGTTGTTGTTGATATTATTTTTCAGATTTGTCAACAGTTGTATTAAATATTTTGCTGGCCCCTCATTCGGTGCATATATGTTTAGGAGAGTGAATTCTTCCTGCTCTACGTACCCCTTGATTAATATAAAATGTCCGTCTTTGTCCCTTACAACCTTCCTGAGTATAAAGTTTGCATTATCTGATATTAGTATGGCCACTCCAGCTTTTTTATGGGTGTTGTTTGCTTGGATAACTTTTCTCCAGCCTTTTATTTTGAGTCTATGTTTGTTCTGACTATTCAGGTGCGTTTCTTGTAGGCAGCAGAAGGTTGGATTGAGTTTTTTGATCCATTTAGCCACTCTGTGTCTCTTAACTGGTGCATTTAGTCCATTGACGTTGAGAGAAAGAATTGTCCTGGGATTTAACGCCATCTTTATTTCAAAATTTGGTGTGTCTTTTGGGTAGTCTTGTCTTAGATTAGGTCTTTCAGTTTTTCTCTTAAGACGGTTTTGTGTCTGTGAAGTTTCTGAGCTGTTTTTTGTCTGTGAAACCATGTATTCTTCCATCAAACCGGAAAGTGAGTTTTGCTGGGTATAGTATTCTGGGTGAAGCATTCATTTCATTCAGTCTTGTCACAATATCCCACCACTGCTTTCTGGCATTGAGCGTTTCTGGTGACAGGTCTGCTGTAAATCTCAGGGAAGCTTGCTTGAACATGATTTCCCCTTTTGATCTTGCTGTTTTCAGAATTCTGTCTCTATCTGTGGGATTTGTCATTGTGACTAGGATGTGTCTTGGGGTGGTTTTTCTGGGGTCTCTTTTGGTTGGTACTCTTCGGGCATGCAGGATTTGATCACATATATTCTTTAGCTCTGGAAGTTTCTCTTTAATGATGTTCTTGACCTTTGATTCTTCCTGGAAATTTTCTTCCTGGGTCTCTGGGACTCCAATGATTCTTAAGTTGTTTCTGTTGATCTTATCATAGACTTCTATTTTCGTCTGTTCCCATTCTTTGACTAATTTTTCCATTGTCTGCTCATTTGCTTTAAGTTTTTTGTCCAATCTCTCCTGCTGTATGGAATTGTTATGTATCTCATCTTCCACAGCACCAAGTCTATTCTCAGCTTCTGATACCCTGTCCCAGAGCTTATCCATTTTGTCATTCACTTCGTTTACTGACTTTTTCAGTCCTGTTAGTTGACATGTTATTTCAGTTTGGAGTTTTGTGATTTCTGCCTTCATATTTTCTTGGTTCTTATTAGTGTTCTGTTCAACTCGATCCATGGTTTCTTGGAGTCTGTTGAGCACCTTCCATATTGCTAGTCTAAAGTCCTTATCTGAGAGGTTGATTAGTTGTTCAGTCATTATCTGGTCTTCAGAATTGTCATCTTCATTCTCTATGTCTGATGCTGGCCTGCGTTGTTTCCCCATTGTCACACTTGTATTGTGGGTTTTTCTACGTGTTGTGGTGGTATTCATTGTCTATATGATGTAGGCAGCACACTCCTCTGGCTCCTCCCTTTCTGGATGGGCTGACTTGCCTCTAAGGGAGGGGAGTCCTCCGTGGATGAAGCCTCACACTGGGTCAAATCTTAGGCCCGAGCATGCAACAGAGAAGACAGTCCAGAGAGAAATGTTTGCTTCTGTGATATAGCGCCGTTCTTAGTGTGATTTTTCCTTCTTGTTGCAATGGAGTTCTTTCCTTAGAAAGAGTGCACGGCCGCGTAGCGAAGCGGAGCGGCCGTGCTCCTCTGAGCCTCTTTTTGCCCCACTCGCAAGAGTTTCACGCAAGAGGACAGTAGACAGACATAGACAGGTCACACTCACAGTCTTTCACAGCTGAGCCCCACTGGGCCGGTGTACTTTCGCGGATTTTCCCCGCCTGGTGTCACACACAGGGAGCCACAGGAATAATTCTTGTGTGCAGTTACCACTAAGCACCATCAATTACTGCTCAAAATTTTTAAAAAATTAGCTGTTGTCAAGGGAATAAGTGGGAAAAATTATTTAGAAGTGAATTTCCTTAAAGTAAAATAAAATAGAAATAAATGTTCTTAAACTGACTGTGAAATTAGACTTAACAGCAGCTAGGTAGTTATACATCTTCAATAAATATAGTACAATAAATAATTAAAAGAGAAATTGATGGGACCAGTGTACATTAAGACAAACCTGTATTGTATCTGGAGGTAGATAAAATTCAAGATCTACAGCAGACTGTAGTTAAGATCATCTTTAATATTTTCTCTATAAAAACAGAAATGATTAAACTGTGTACGTTAAAAACTTCAATTTACACTGTTGCTTTTAAATTTTTAACTATGTTCTAGTGCTATATTAAGTCTTTGTTCACTTTGTGTCTGGAGGTGAGACAAGCTGAACAGTGGGTAGTGCAAAGAAAATACAAAAGTTAATGTCAAAAAAATAAATTCCACTTAAAAAAATAAAAATATTTATGTGGAATATATGACAAGTTTCTAGTCTAGTATCACTGGAACTTTCCCTTATCCTATAGGTAACCTAAAAAATTTTAGTGAAGATTTATCAACAGCTTGAAATTTGAGAAAAGCTAATCCTAGACTTAATCTTTCCCCAAAGAAATTCTATATACCATAAAGGAACAAATGAATTAAGTGATTATTTTTCATAAAATCATATTTCAAGATACTAACATATAAAATTATATTTTGAAACTGAGCATTTTGAATTGTTTTCAAAATAACTTAATCTCAACTAGAGTTGAATAGAGCCTAAATAATAGATGACTTTTAAGGGAGGAAATTGCTTATGACTATTGAGAATCCTCTGTGAATACAGGGCTTTCATTTTATTCCTGCCCATCTCCTATTGCAGAGAAAATAATACCTAGATTTATGTGCTTCTGACTTAACGATCTCTTCCTACAATGCCAGCAATCAATTAAAACTACAAGATAGTAAATTCAAGGATAATTTTTAGTGATTTATTGCATTTGGTTTTACATTTACTGTTACAAAATTAAAAATGTCATATGGATACACACCTATTGACATTTCTAATTATCTTTAATTGAAGACAATTTGAAGGTAAAAATATTGCTCTTCAACCCATTCATTAAACATAAGGTAAAATTAGATTTCCTTAAAAGATAGGGACTCCAACAGAAACAGACACTCATAAAGGACGTGGTGTTGGGGCATTGTATGCATAAAATCCTAACATTATCAGTATTACTAACCACAGTGCCTCAAATAAAATATATTTCAAATGAAATGTATATGGTTAACATGAGAGAAAACATAGGACACAAATGAAAATGCAGACATAAACAGTCCATGGCTATGATTGTTATGATTGAATGAGGAATAAACATATAAATCCAGTGGGAAAAATATTCTACAAGCAATTTGTAAATGTATGACTACTGTTAAGTTGTACTTATTAAAAGATAATTATAATAAAACTTGGAGTTAGTTTTAAGTAGTAAATGTGCTCAAGTTTGAGAATCTAAACAATCTATTTGTAAGTCTGAAAAATTAAGTAAAACTTGTGAATATAGTACCCACTCAACAAAATGGAACTTTATTTTTTAATATATTTAAAACTTGAGGTTTCTAACAAAAAGTTGCATTTTCTTTACAATATAGTTTTTAGCATTTGAGCCAAATTGAATATTTTGATTTTATGTGCATGTATGACTAGTGTTATTTTATTATTTTCACTGTTTTTTTTTTAACACATTTGTTGTTTGATTCCAAACTACGAAAACCATTTGAACTGGAGGGTATCATGTATAAAATAGTCAGAAGGAGAGAGAGATTAGATGATATGATTAGTGTGGCATAGAAAAAAGGGACATACAAGGGAGAATTGAAATAAATTCTTAAACTCTGAGATCAGAAATGAAATTATCTGAGAGGGGAGGGAAGTGGAGAGGATGGATTCTATGCTATGGTGAGTGATGAAAGGATATTAGATCTAAAATTGGTGCAATATGGTAATGCTGTGTTTCCAAACACTCTTTTAAACCAATGGTTCTTCAATAAATTTCATATATATTTAAAATTCACATACATAAGCCCTTTTAATTTTGACAAAATTATTTACATAGTTGTTTGCAATAGGTTTTCAGGTTTATAATGTTTCCACCTTCAATCACAGACCTCTCTACCACTGACTCAAGATTCCTGCCAATCCCCAGCTTGACTCCTTGACAGACTAATTTTTAGATAACTCGTAATCTGGATCTCATGCATATAGTAGTACTGGTGTTAGTGGTTTCAATATTTGCTCTATATCCTAGAAGGACCCAGAGCCCCTAATCGTTTCTTCTATTACTACTTCCAGACCACTTTTTCTTGCCTCCCTCTCTATCTCTCTTCTCCCTTGAGATTTTTGTTGCTGCAATCTAGAGGCAGTATCTTTTCTAGATTTGCTACCTGGTATTCTCTATACCACAATTTATTGAGACCATATAGTATATGCCATTGCTCTTCTGATTTACTACACTTAATATAAGCTCAACCATTTTCATTCATGTTGCAGCAGATAGTAGGATTTCATAATATGCATTATGAATATGTGGCTGCATAATATTCCATTATATCTACATTAGACAACCTCACCAGTTGAGATCATAAGTTTTAAATTTGAATCAATTTTGATTACATAAAGACAGTCAGAGAGATAATGTATGGTTAAGGAACATGCTGTGAATAACCTGAGTCGGGTTTTATCCCACACATCACTTGACCAGTAGCCTAGGAGTGAATGGCCCGGAGGATCTTGGGCATTCCTGATGGTCTGAAGAACCTTAATAAAACAGTAACGCAGCATCCTTGGGCCCTAGCACTGAATCATTAGTCCAGTTGCTAAGTAACACTGAAAGTAACACCATCAGGCTCTCTGAGCTTGAAAGTATCTCCCTACTTTTCAAAAAACAAAAACATGAGGAAATTAAAAGTAGTCTTTTATTTGTTGATAATCAAATATAATAAGGCATTTTATCTCAGAAAATATAGTATTTCCCAGTATATTTCCAAGTACATTGTGTCAAGAAAGAACTGAACTTTCATATTTAATATTATCTTCATTAAGCAGTTACTATTATTTCATGAATCAGTAAAATAACTTTAGAGTTACCATTTTATAATGTCATGAAGTTAGTAAGGAAAGAAATTTTGAGCCCTTAAAATATAATTTTCACTTAAAATGATATCAGTTTGAAATATAAATGAGGTATGGTGTGGAATAAAATTAACAGCATATCTTTCATTATAAAGATATTCGTTCAGGGACCTGCATTTGCAAAATTTTTAAGTAATATGTTAGAGTTGCTTAAATTTATTATGTATAAATTTTATCTAAAATATTAACATAATATAATCATCAACTTTTTATCAGTAATATATATGTTAGTTATATGGGGAATGGAGCATGTGGCTGGCCCTAGTTTGAAACCCATAATCATATATGGCCTTCAGTCATAATCATATAAGTTCTTTAGCCACTACAAGTAATAATCCCTGAACACAACCCTCAATAATAATAATGATAATAATAATAATCCATGAACATAACCCTAAGCAAAGAACCAGAAGTAAAAACTGAGTTTTATCAATTGTGACATCTCACCCCACAAAAAAAAGAAATTAAACTTGTATTGATGTTTGCAATGTATTTGCATCAAACTGCATTAAAAAGATAGATTTATGGGTATATATAAAGCAAATATAGTTATATAGTTCAGTATTATTAGTAGAATCTAAGGAAAAGTTATAAATTATTCACAGTAAAATCCTTAACATTTTTATATGCTTAATTTTCCTATAACAAAATTTTATTAAATTACAAGTAAAAGAATATTCCACATTTTTGTCTTAAAGAACCCTTCTTTCTTATTAAAAATGTAAAGACCAAGTACTTAAATAGATCAAATTGCATGGTCAATTTCAAGTACTAAAATGAATAAGTACATCAAGTTGTTAGTGACATATATTTTACAGGCCTAAATACTAAGCAAATATTTTCTTTAGGAAAATGATAAACAAATAGAAGATTTTAATTTCAATCTGTATGTGTAGCTATAACTTTGTGGTCCAAGAAAAATTTAGCATTTTGGTTTCTTGACCTCCCAATGACCTGAATTTTTAGAGGTTTAGAAGTTGGCTGCAAAATTGGCTTTGGTGCTGAAACTTGGCATCAAGACGTAAAAACTGAGACCAAGTCGTAGTTTTCAGTTTGTTTTCAAGCTTATTGGCAAGAAGTCACAACATTCATTACTTTGCCTAAGACAATAATGCCAGGGGATGTCAGGACACAATGTCCCTCAGGCAATGTATCAGGAATATCTGAAAACATGTAGAGTAAGATGATGACAGCCTGAGGATTCCAAGAATGCTATAAAATAGACATTCAGAAACTAACAAAAAGGTAAGAAAATTTTAATTTTTTAGGTACAAAGTGCTATTCTTACAAAATTCTCTATGGATGCCTGAATTTTCTGACCAAGGCATCAATAAGCCAGTAAGTTTGTTTAACAATTTTACTCTTTCACCGTTGTTTTAGAGAGGAGGAATTATAATGCTTTATTTGTAGATTCAGGGAGAAGATAAAATAAAGTCATGTGATGTATTCTATTTCTATTTCATTATATGCATCCTTTTTATACTAAGTTGTCTTATACTTTATGTATTGAAATTATTATTATGTTATATATCAGCATACATTTTGAAAACTCAGGAAAATTCAATAATTTAGTGTATTTTTGTAATTTGTAACAACAAGGACTCTCAACAAGGGGTGACTAGTGTATGAAAATAAAAATTAATACCTGTTTTTCTCTATAAGTTAATTAAACAATGAATAGTAAAGGCAAGGCTAGAAAGAAATCAGTGCACAAGAAATTAGTTTGATGAAACTATTAATTTAATAAATATTAATTTAACACTCATGATAGACCTACATGAAGCTCTTTACAATAAAATGCATAAAGAAGGAAATGTTACTATCTTCAAAAAAACCACATGCTGTAAAATTAAATAAATTGCTGTTGAATTTGACCAAAAAAATAACTCCATCACATAGAAACATAAAGAAACAAAATTACAGTAGTTTGAAACATAGGATATAAAATAAATTAATTATTCTGTAATACAAAATCACTGGAATATGTCAATAAAAAAGGATATTATATCCTATCATGCAGGTAGTCTTTAAAAGGCTTAAAATTATGTGAAAAGTAAAAGTTATAAGACAATATAAAAATAATACAAAGTAGGATTCTTATACCATAATTTACTTCAGAAATAACATATTTCTTACTATGCATTGTATAACTGGGTAACTCAGGAAAATCTAGAATATAACAATGATCAACTCTTAATGGAAAATTTTTGTTTCTGACTACATTTTGTTTCATTTGATTGATCCAAAGTTTATTTCCAGCTTTTCTCTAGAAATTCAGTTCATATTGATCATGTCTGGAATGTACTCAGTATTAAAACTGAATATGGTCAATTATGTCACATATAGTTATATCTTCTAATTGATAAGCACAGAAACTACAAAAGAACAAACAAATAAACAACCATAAATTTATTAATTTGATTCTTGATTATCAATTCTGAGGCATTTTGTTATTAGAAATTCTCATTAGGTTCTGGATCATTTCATCACATGCCTATTAGTGTATTTTTGTTAACTTCTAACACTTTTTCCTTTTATTAAATTTTTAAGTGTTTTTACATTTTTATGTAAAAATGTCATTTTTAAATGTTTTTACATATTATCTGCCTCAGTCTTTAGTCAGATATTTTTCCAAGGAAGTTTGGATATGTGTGTGTGTGTGTGTGTGTGTGTGTGTGTGTGTGTGTGTGTGTGTGTGTGTAATGATCTACATCTATTTCAATCTAAACTAAATTCATGAGTTTATTCTGATATCTATAATTTTAATATAATTTCCTGGTTCATTCTAGCTTTTCTTTCACTTTGTCTTCCTCTCACTTTATTAGCTATATACCTTTGCAATTCCTTTGCCTTGACTCTTACAAATTTCACTCATTTCCAAAGTCAGAAACTTTATTCTGCTTTTTAGTGAAGTCATTTCTTATACTTGTAGTATCTTTAAATTGATTTGTTATATTCTGCATTCCCTCTGTTTAAATTGATTTGTTATATATCTGCATTCCCACCTAAGATCTACTGAACTTCCATTCATGATGTTTTATTATCTATAACAATGGGTTTTGAAAAATGCCAGGTACCCACTCATACATATTTTATGTCTTACTAATAAAAATCCCAAGTGCTCCACCAATTCAGCATTCACTTTGACATGAATTGTCTTTTAAATTAAATATCTCCTCAAAAGAAAAAAAATGGATTTGGGCACATATAGTAATATATCTTCTATCATTTAGTTTCTGTTGAACCTTCCAGATACATCTTTATAGTCATATTCAAACTCGGATAAGCATGGTACAACCCTTGCAAATTAAACTATTTATATTAGAGTATGTAATCTTGCTACTTAATTTACAAAAAATTAAAATTCTGTCTAAAATGTACTTGTAAAAAAGAAATTTTGAGAAATTTCCACACATTTTTCAAAAAAGGAATTTAAATATTATGACCATCAGAAGAGCTCTCCTAACTTCAAAATAATCTTAAATGCCCTTTATTTTATCTCTTCATACTGTTGTTTCTTTTTGTTCTACTCACTGTAGGCAATTTCTTTACTTCAAAAATTATGATTTATTTCTCATCTATATATTACAGCATTATCATAGTAACTGACATAATTATTCACATATTAAATAAACATGAATTCATTAGACAAAAGAATGATAATTGCATAGGAGTCTGGAATAATGAATAAGTCAAACTTACGTAGTTCCTGACTTTAGCTATCAAAATCTAGCTTTTTGAAGGGTAAGGCAAGTGAAAGACTAAAATATTGAGTTTTTTTCTTCAAAGGGGAGCTCAAAAAGACCCCAACTTTAATCACAAAGGGCCATCATTAAGTCCTTAACAGTAGCCACTTAACAGTAGCAGTATTCTCAAAGAGTTGCTACATAATTTCCTTCTTGAATTAATTCATTAAAATTAAAAGTAATAAATAATTCACCACCACCACCCCCCAAAAGAAACTACTTAGCCTGGCTTTTATGATATACATATACAACTCTATAGAATGAATTCTCCTGGGAGCCGGAGAGATAGCATGGAGGCAAGGCATTTGCCTTTCATGCAGAAGGTCATTGGTTCAAATCCCATTTTGGTCCCCCGCACCTGCCAGGAGAGATTTCTGAGCATAGAATCAGGAGTAACCCCTGAGCCCTGCCAGGTATGACCCCAAAAAAGAATGAGTTCTTGGTCAAGTGCTGAATTGGGTGATTGTAATCCTCCCTTCCTGAGAATTCCTTTTGTCCTTATTTTCACACTTAGGACAAAATTTTAATCAGCTACATAAGCACAAATTTCACAAAATTTTATACTAAAATTTTGTAAGATTTTGTAACAAATATTATACTCTACAGTTTGGTAGACAAATCAAGTAAAACTATTTTTTATTTTATCTCGTCAGGTTATTTGACATCATTTAGTCAAAATGATGAAATAGTTCATTGTGAAGCTCAAATATTCAACCCTTGAACATTTTGGTTTTTAATAAAAGCTATCAAATGCAGCTGAGTAATAAGTTTGCTTTCTTTACTAGATTTTTCAAATAAAAGAACCAATCATGCCAAATCAAATCAGGTATTTCTGTAGACCAAAGCTAACACCTGCAGATAGAGCAAGTTGAAAGTTATTTATCTTCCCTGTACTAAGCTCAACAATTAACCAGAGGAAAAATATGTTCTTAGAAAATTTAATCACCTCAAATAAAATGAACTGTTTAAACTAAGAATAGAGTGATTAATTCAAGACTAAACTCTCAGAAGATCAAGTGTCTTCATTTAAGGATAAATGAAAATCTTCTTCCATTACTTCTAATCATTAACCTTCTTAAATCAATCTAAGCATTTATAGTGAACCTTTTGAATTAGAAAGTAAGTTTTCCTTTCATTGTTCTCCGAAATGGGAATGATCCATTGATCAAATAGAAATAAAAATTTCAATAGTAGTGGTAAAAAAAAATTGTGAGGTAAAGAACCAACTTGAGTTTTTGCTTATAAATGCTTGATTTTGTCAGTGAACAGGCTAACTTTGAGCAGTAGGCACCTAAAGGACTAAACTTTTATGTTTGTCTGAACCCAAACCCAGAATATGCTATTCAATATTAGTTCTAGTATTAATAATTTATGATAACTTGCAAGATCTAATGTATAATAAAATCATTAAATTTCATTGACTGAATAAGATTTTGTTCCTAGTAATAGAGACAAAGAAATTCACGTTGATATCCAGTTAGAAAAACATGAATTAATAGTCATTGAGTAAGAATTCAGCATTCTCTGTCCTGGGAGAGAGACTATACAATAGTGAAGTATTGCTTTGCATCCTCAGAACAAGTTCTGTTCAATCCTCAAAACCACATCTAGTCTTTCAAACACTGCCTGGAGCAATCACTGAACACAGAGAATAGACCCTCTCCTCTATACCACCAGCTGTGACCCCACCCCTCTACAAAAGAGTATGTAATTTAAATCAAGAAAATGCAAGAATTACCTATAATTAAGCATTTTGCCAATACTTGTATAACCTCATGAGGAAACTTGAAGAGTTGGGATTGATTAATATTTTAATTCTTATTGCTGTATGTTCCCTCAGGCCTGTCTCCTAATTACAAAAAAATAAATTATAAAGAAAAAACATTTAGATCTTATCAATCCAGAAGGCATGATAAAATAAAGCAAAATATTTTAATTTTGGTTCAAGTATATTCTTTCTTAAAATTGAAAAAAAATAATAAAATTAGTGGAAGGAGAAAATTAATTAAAAGTAAAATTTAAGTTTGAAAATTTAAGTGGAGAAGATGCTAAGGCCCACATGAGCATCTATACTAATTTTCTTAAGAAAAGCATACTATATTATTCTTAAAAAAATCTCCTTGATCAATTTAAAATTAAATAATATTTTGTCTTCTGTTAATACTAAACTTTTTAAAATTAATGCTTGATATACCATATAGCATATGCTCAGATTTTGAAATATTAGCGGTAAACAGCTTAGTAAACTACAGTTTCAGGAGCAGCAATAAAAATTTCTTTAGTAATAAGTAAATGTCTTTATTATCTGTAGACTGCTAAAATCCCTTTGATAATAAAGAATTAAACATTTTATTGTTTTTAGTGATGAATGCCAAACACTGACTGTGATTGCTTCATTGTGAAACTATAAATGATGATGTGCTTAAATATCTTCATCAAAGAAATAAAACAGACTTACTGATGAAATGACTCTTTTCTCTTTAAAAGTTAAACTAATTTTCATCTTATGTATATATAGGAATAAAACTTTTACAATTTCTCTAACACAACTGCTGCTAACCTTTCTACAATAACATTGCTCTTTTCTTTGGAATAAATGAAGCCACAAATCCAGTGGACCATTTCTTGCTCTGTGTTATTCTTAGTTTCATTAACTCCAGATCTACTGCCAATTTGAAAGCTCCTGTGCATAAAATACTGCCCAGCTTGAAAGTATAATAAACCTTCTGTAATATTCTTGGAAACTAAAGATACTGTGAGTTCAGAGAGTAGAGCATTTATGTTTGTCAGGTCTTGCAATTCTCCTAATCTCATGAGATACTAAATAACCATGTGCTGAACAAAGCTATTTTTTCCATAAACTTTCATCCAAGTCTTTCAATATAAACTTAAGGTTGTGAAAATAAAAGGTGGGATTTCCATTTTAAAAAGAGTGAAGATATCTTGAGTGCATGTCATGAATATTTTGAGTATTGAACAAACATATGTATAGACTGCATCTAAAAAACACAGACTCAATAGTTGTATATATGAGCATATGAATGAGTGGGTTTTACTCAGGGGTAAATCTATGCCTTTTATTTCTCATTATCATTTAAAAAAATTGGATTCTCCAACACAACCTTTCTGTTTATATAAAATAAATTGCAGAAGTATCTGCGATCATTCAACATTTGGAAGTATCTGGCATTTTTAATACTTTTTCTTGCTATTATAAATTGTGATCATATGCTGAAAAATAATTCTGTTTTCCATTCAAATATGATTCAGATCTTAGAACTTAGACCAGATATAGAAAAACAGGTGAAACAAAGTTAGGTTCCTTCTTACTGAAGGGAAAGGTACTAGAGTTGGGGTGCTAGAGTCAGCATACAGTGGATAGAGAGCTTGCTTTGCACTCAGCTAATCCAGGTTCAATCTCCAACACTACATATAGTCCTCAAGTCTCACCAGGTGTGATATCTGAAAGTAAAGTTGGGAATAAGACCTGAGCACCTCCAGGTGCGTCCCTAAAACCTAAGATAAAAAGAACATGAGAGTTTTTTATTAATGTCAAAATTAAAGCAAGTTTAGTTTTGATGTCCTCAAAATCTCACATATATGCTGCCATTGTTGAAGCAGAGTCATAGAGGCACAAGCATACATTCTTATTGGTATTCTTATTATAAGTATTCTTATTGGTAAAACAGAGCTGAGAACGCTTCAAATAGACATCATAAAGTCTTAGAAAATTTTCACGCTACAGAAATACTATTTTTCTTATTGCTTTTATGAGACTATCAAGCTAGCACCAAATCTAAGAAAACTCATGCATTCTATTCCAACATAGGCTTGCCTGATGTATACATTACTGTTTCTGGCAATGTGTGTGATTTTCATGGCTATCTTGACCTGAACATGACTCAATTTCCTATTTACACCAAGGGTATAAATCAAACCCACAGGCATTTAGTGAAAGGCTTCGCTTTGTTTCTCACTGGCAAAGTAGCTTTGGACACTTCTTCACTAATCCGCCCTTCACTAATCCACCTGAAGTGTTTTCATTAGTTCTACTGTGAAATGATTCCTGAAGGTTACTCAAGATGTTGGCCTGTCCACCCTGAGTCAAATCTGGTTCCTCGTTCCCACTATCAGCGTCCAACTGTCCATGTTAAAGTGGATAACAAGACATCTGACAGCAAAGTGGAGTGGTACATACTGTTGGAAGTTTGTTATTTTTTCCTTACCCCGGTTATGCTTCCTTTTCCCTTTTCTTCCTTTCCTCAAATGGCTTGGCTCTTGCAACGTGAGACAAATAGTTGCGCTGTGTCTGCTCTCTGCATGAGGTGAGGTGAGGAGGAGCAGGACTGCCAGGCACCAGATTGATGGTGTGTGGAAACCCAGAGCCAGAGCTGCCGGCAGCCAAGTACTTCTCCGTAGGGATCTCACATAATACACTTTCCAGATTTCTGGGCCTCCGTCCAGCCACAGACTTCTGTACATCCAACACCCCTTCACAAGAAAGGGGCAGAGGGAGAGGGATGGAGGCGAAGACCTGTGGGTGTGCACTTGCTTACTTATTTACAGCTTTAATAAATGTGTTTAACATATGTTACTTTAAGAAGCAGCCAAGGGGAGGAAAGTGATCTGACTATCTCTTTCCACAAAGCCTCCCTTATCCCCTCCTGTGGCGGATGATTAAAGTTGGACAAGGGCCAGTTTAAAAGGGTGATATGTCTTCCAGGACTGACAACCACTGAGGTAGGCTTATGTGAATGTGGTAAAAACACCACTGATAGTGTCTCCTCCACTGTCAACCATGCTGCCATGAGCAATTAGAATTTTTATTCTAGACTATCACTTCTGTGCATAACTTCTGCTGTCTGGAAACCCAATGCTCCTGGAACCTACTGTACTTAGGGAGTGTGGAGGTCATGACTTAACTTCAAGGCCACATGAGGACTACATTATTTTACTAAAAATTCACTGAGAATAAACCTTTTATCAGCATCACCTGTTTTCAAATACCTTTTACCCCCTCTCAAGTCCTCTGAGTACAAGCTTCAACTGAAATAGGATAAATATGAAAAGCAATAAGTTGTCAATATTTTGTTTTTTTTTTTTGGTTTTTGGATCACACCCGGCACAACCAGGGGTTACTACTGGCTCCATGCTCAGAAATCGCTTCTGGCAGGATTGGAGGACCATATGGAATGCTGGGATTCGAACCACAATCCTCTGCATGCAAGGCAAACGCCTTACCTCCATGCTATCCTTCTGGCCCCTCATTTTATTCTTTTAATCCAAAACTGTAACTATCAGAAATGAGAAACAATCTCAAAAATAAAATGAAAAGATGTCACGGGAGGGCCGGAGAGATAGCATGGAGATAAGGTGTTTGCCTTTCATGCAGAAGGTCGGTGGTTCGAATCCCAGATCCCATATGGTCCCCTGAGCCTTCCAGGAGCGATTTATGAGCATAGAGCCAGGAGTAACCCCTGAGCACTGCTGGGTGTGACCCAAAAACCAAAACCAAAACCAAAACCAAAAACAAAAACAAAAGAAAAGAAAAAAGATGTCAGGGGATAGCAATACAATTAAGGCCTTATTTGATCTGGTATTGAAGTAGATCTACATGGTTTCTCAAGTATTACTAGTTGGAGTTCCTGGAGGCCACTAGCACAGCTGAGGTGGTTCGGGTATAACCCAAAAAGCAGAGCTCGAGTACCATTACTTCCTGGAGCTATGTCCTTGCTGTTATCATTTGCGTTTCTTTAATAAAATAAACAATAACAATTTTTCATGTTATCCATATATATATATATATATATCTTCTTCGAGAAGAGTCTATTCAGTCCATTTTTCTTTTAATCAGGTTGGTCTATTTTTAATTCTTTTGTTGTTGTTGTTGTTTTGTTTTGGTAGTTCTTAGGAGTTATCCCAGCTCTATGCGTAGTAAGAAAACACCTGATGTATTTGATGGACCACATTTTACTGCCAGATTGAACTAGAGTTGGCAGCATGCCAGGTAAGTTTGTTATCCCCCTTTACTATCTCTCTGGCACAGGTTGTATTTGTTTCATTCCATTTCATTTAATTTTGTTTTTGTGTTCATACTCATTGGCACTTTGGACTTACTACTAGCTCTGTGATCAGGAGTCAATCAAGCCATAGTAGGCTGAATCAAAGGCTATTACCTTAACCCCTGCACTATTTCTCTGGTCCTAGGTTATTTTTTTAATGTTATAGAAATCGTTTGTGATTTAAAATAATAATTATAGAAAGTACCTATTATAAAGTACTATAATGTGTTATAATTTATTCTTGGAGAGGCATGAAATTCTACTCCTACAACATATACAGCCATGCATATTAATATTGTCTTGATATAAATGAAAGAAAATTTCTTTCTGAAGCTTTTGTAGGTTACTTATTATGTGTGAACAATAAATTAAAAAATTACAAAGGGACCAGAGGGACAGTACAGAGAGTAAGATGTTTCCCTTGCACATGGCCAACCTGTGCTCAAACCTCAGCATCTCATATTGCCCCTCAAGCCCACTAGAAGTGATTCCTGAGCAGAGCCATTAGTAGCCTCTGCACACCTCCAAGTGTGCCCCCCCCCAAGAAAAAACAAGAAAAATTTTTAAGAGAAAATAGTATATCAAGTAACTACAGAGTTGCAGTTTTCTTGTTCAAAGTGTCTGACTTGGCATACACATTTCTCTCACCTAAGACATTAGGTGATGGAAGGTAAATAAATGAAGTGTTCTAAACCCACAATAAGCAAAATAATAAAAATAAACCAGTGAAAGAAGAAACATGAAATAACAAAAATTAATAAACCAGACTTAAAATGCAAAATTTATAACATAGATATATAGAGACAAAAACAATAGAATAGCAAATATTGAAAGTTAAAATAAAATAAAATAATAATAAAATAATAAAATAAAATAAAAATAAAAATAAAATAAAATGAAAATAAAATGAAAAATAAAATTAAAATAAAATGAAAATTGGAATACAGAGAACAAGCCTCATATTGCTCCCCATAAAGATTTAGCCAGATGGCAATCTTGCCAACTGTGATGAGCGTTTCTTTCTCACCACAGCCCTGTCAACACTACTTGTTTCCAATCTTTTTGACATATGTTATTCTCATTGGTGTGAAATGATGTTTTGTTGTTTTGATCAGCATTTTTCTGATAATAAATACTGATAAAGATTTTTTATGGGTATACTGGCCACCCCTAAGTGTTTTTCAGAGAAGTTTTTGTCCACCTACAATTCCCATTTTTAATGGGATTATGATTTTTATTGTTGCTTAGCTTTGTGAATGTTTGACATAACTTATATATCTGCTACACTGTGTGCAAATATTTCCCCTGTTTAATGGGATATCCTTTAGAGATTTCTCAAAAACAAACTATAACGTTCATATAACTCAGTAATTCAAATTTTTGACATCTATCCCCAAAATACAAAAACAAAGATTCAAAAAGATATATACATACCTGCTTATTGCAGCAATTAGTACAATACCCAGGACATATAAATCACTTTCATGTCTAGTGACAGATGACTGGACAAAGAAGTTGAAATATTTATATATTTATACACTTTGGACTACTATGTAATATAAGAAAACATGTAAATCTTGCAAATATGATGAAATTAAATGCATCCAAAGATAATTGATTGCAAGTAGATAGAACTGGAGAATATCAAGAGGGAGAAAGGCAAATGCTGTATAATCTTACACCTCTGCAGAATACAGAAAAACAAAACAACCAAAGGGTAAAAAATAGTATAGAGCAGTGCCATACTTTGACCTTGTATCAAAAACCTGGGTATAAAAGTATTATAAATCATGGAATGTCAAATAAAAATAAGATACTTTCAAAATTTAAAGTACCAACATTAGATGACATAAATATAGCAGTGGAAGGTCATATGCTCTTTGTGATGATATAACTTTGTATGCCAATACCATAACCTTTAACACTGTTACAGTTTTAGATAATGTTATAAAATATATTACCTAGCTAATGTGTTTTTAAGTTTTAATAATAAAAAATAAAATATTTAGGGCATCAGGGCCCGGAGAGATAGCACAGCGGTGTTTGCCTTGCAAGCAGCCGATCCAGGACCAAAGGTGGTTGGTTCGAATCCCGGTGTCCCATATGGTCCCCCTTGCCTGCCAGGAGCTATTTCTGAGCGGACAGCCAGGAGTAACCCCTGAGCAATGCTGGGTGTGGCCCAAAAACAAACAAACAAAAAAATTATTTAGGGCATCATAACATTTCTTTTAACTCATGTGTTACACAGGCTTCTTGTGTAGACCAGGAGTCTACACGCACATAACACATAAGAGAGCAGTTTTCTACAAAAGAAATTGGGAATATGATTCAGTGGTGAAAGACTTACCTTGCCTGTGAAAGGCCGATGTTCAGCTTCTAATAACCCATGCCCAATAAAATCACTTCCAAATCATTTGAGATATTGGATGCTTAAAGTGGATATTGCTATATTAAAATAAAAAATGATTCTGGCATTTTGAAAACTCTAGGATTAAAGCCAGTAACTTGCTCACATTCTTAAATGTATTTTGACCAGCAGAAGCAAATTTCTTGTGTGTCGTTCTAATTATTCAGTATAAAAAATGAAAGAATAAAAAACTAGATAATTGATGAAAGATTTTATCATAAAAGATTTTTCTAAAGGATAAAATTGACTGCAAGAAGTTAGGGCCAGGGCAATAGCACAGTAGAACCCTTGCCTAACACACAGCTGGCCTACACAGTGTCAATCCCCAGCATCCCACGGTCTCCTGAAAACAGCCAGGCATGATTTCTGAACTCAGAGCTAGGAGTTACCCCTGAGGACTGCTAGTTATAACCCTGAAACAAACAAACAAAAAATAAATAAATAAAACAAGAGGGTGCCAAAGCGATAGCACAGCGGTAAGGCATTTGTCTTGTACGTGGCTGACCCAGGCCGGACTGCAGTTAGATACCCTGGCATTCCATATGGTCCCCCACGCCAAGAGTCATTTCTTTTTTTTTGTTGTTTTATGGGTTTTTTGTTTGTTTGTTTGTTTGTTTGTTTTGGGTCACACCTGGCAGCGCTCAGGGGTTATTCCTGACTCTACACTCAGAAATCGCTCCAGGCAGATTCAGGAGCCATATGGGATGTCGGGATTCGAACCAGCGCCCTTCTGCATGCAAGGCAAATGCACCACCTCCATGCCATATGGGATGTCGGGATTCGAACCAGCGTCCTTCTGCATGCAAGGCAAATGCACCACCTCCATGCTATCTCTCTGGCCCCTCAAAGGTCATTTTAACAAATAAATACAATCACACCATTACTTAGTTCAAGTTTCAATAAACATCACACAAAGAAAAAGGTCAGTAAGAAACAACCTATTTAATTTTATTTTTTTACACTTAAAAGTACTTTTTATTTTTATTTTTTAATAATATTTTATTTAAACACCTTGATTATAAACATGATTGTGATTGGGTCTCAGTCATATAAGAGGATACCCCCCATCACCAGTACAACATTCCCAACACCAATGTCCCAAATATCTCTCCTCCTCAGCCCGCCCCCGCCTGTACTCTAGACAGGCTTTCTATTTTCTTCATACATTCTCATTGTTAGGATAGTTCGCAATGGAGTTATTTCTCTAACTAAACTCATCACTCCTTGTGGTGAGGTTCATGAAGTAGTCTGAAATTTCCAGCCTACCTCAATTTTGTCTCTGAAAATTATTGCAAGAATGTCTTTCATTTTTCTTAAAACCCATAGATGAGTGAGACCATTCTGCATATCTCTCTCTCTCTCTCTCTCTCTCTCTCTCTCCTATCTCTCCTATCTCTCTCTGACTTATTTCACTCAGCATAGTATATTCCATGTACATCCATGTATAGGAAAATTTCATGACCTCATCTCTCCTGATGGCTGCATAATATTCCATTGTGTATATGTACCACAGTTTCTTTGGCCATTCATCTGTTGAAGGGCATCTTGGTTGTTTCCAGAGTCTTGCTATGGTAAATAGTGCTGCAATGAATATAGGTGTAAGGAAGGGATTTTTGTATTGTATTTTTGTGTTCCTAGGGTATTTCTAGCTGGATTGTATGGGAGCTCAATTTCCAGTTTTTGGAGGAATCTCCATATCGCTTTCCATAAAGATTGAACTAGACGGCATTCCCACCAGCAGTGGATAAGAGTTTCTTTCTCTCTGCATCCCAGCCAACACTGCTGGTTCTCATTCTTTGTGATGTGTGCCAATCTCTGTGGTGTGAGGTGGTACCTCATAGTTGAAACAATCTATTTTAAAAGTTTTAGAATTTTAGAAAATTTTTATTTTTATTTATTTTTTTATTTAATTTTGAATTTTGGGTCACACCCTGCAGAGCTCAGGAGTTACTCCTGGATCTAAGCTCAGAAATCTCTCCTGGCAGGCTCTGGGACCATAATGAATGCCGGGTTTCAAACTTCAACACTGTCCTTCTGCATGCAAGGATGGTTTATCTAAAAATCTGTAAAATGCTATCTTAAATTTTGGTATTGTTAAATTACGTAAGGTGCTCATCGTGTAAGCAGCTGACCAAGTTTCAATCTTCAGGCCACATATATATCCCTCATACTGCCAGGATTGATCCCTGAATACCACCATTGTGGCCCTAAACAAAGACAGATGAATCATGAATAAAATTAATATAGCTATTTTAGTTAATTGACTTACAAATATTTCATGTATGCATTCTCCATGTAGAATTTTTTTAAATTTTTTAGGTAAAATAAGAATGGAAAAACAGAAAGTAAAGGATGTTTTATAAAGAAATATTAAAACTGCCCAAGTTCAAAATAGCAAATAAGACATGGAGGCAGCCTACAATTAATCTTTCCAAATTTGAACCTAAAACTAAGCTATAAATGTTTTCAGTACAAAGGAAAAGTGTAGTGTAAAGAAATGTTAGAATTTGTAAAAACTTAGATGTCAAAAATAAATATAATCTTGCCCATATTTATTTTATACTAGTAAGATCAAGGAATAAAACTTATTAACATAAATCAGTGAATCTTAATAGGAAAATGTTAAAGCAATTTTAAATTTTAGAAAACAAAACATCCAATAAAGATAAAGTATTAGCTCTAACGTTTCTATAATTAAGAGCTAGAAAAGTGTTATTTCTTATCACTTTGCATTAATTCATTTTTATATCATCACAAGGATTCGCTTTTTTTTTGAGGGGAGAGAGAGTTGGGGCATGCACAACACCAGGTCTCATTTTTGGTTCTGCATTTCTGATGGTGCTCAGGAGCCCATAGAGATTAAACCCAGATAAGCCATGTACAAGGCAACCAGCCTGAAAGAACTCATTTTTAAGAATGTATAATGAGGGGCTGGGAAGGTGGCGCTAGAGGTAAGGTGTCTGCCTTACAAGCGCTAGCCAAGGAACGGACCGCGGTTCGATCCCCTGGCGTCCCATATGGTCCCCCCAAGCCAGGGGCGATTTCTGAGCACATAGCCAGGAGTAACCCCTGAGCGTCAAACGGGTGTGGCCCAAAAACCAAAAAAAAAAAAAAAAAAAAAAAAAAAAGAATGTATAATGAACTTTTAAATAAAGAAGCATAAAATAATTTTATTGTAAAATTTCATTTAAAACAGTCTATTGGTTTTCCTTCGTATTCTACATATCTAACATATACTCAGGTGTTACAAATATTCAAATAAACCAATATATAAAAATAAACATATAATCACATTAACAATATAAATTTTCTCAGCCATTAAATTTTTTATCTCACCAATTTCACAGCTGTCAATCAATAGTATAAGTCTTCCCAATCTTTCAACATCTGCTTCATATGATTGATTGCTTTCTTTTTTAATGACTCTCAAGGGATGCATTTGATTGGTAATCAAAATTCATTTCATTATAATATCATCTTATTAAGCATATACCCACCCACAAAACATCTATTCACTTCTCATCAAACCTCCCTTATTTTTAAACCACCTTTTTGGCTCCCAAATAATATAAAACTGTTTACTTTTCCTTCATATTTCTAAGAAGTGTCAGTATATATGCATGTCTTCTATTGTGATAGAATTTAAATAGCTCAAAAAAAGAATTTAAATAGCTCATTGACAAGAATTAGCATCATATATTTATAGAAGAGGTAAGTTTGGTAAATGTACAATAGCATTCATATTTTAATCATAATTTTCTTATGTACTCTCCACCTGTTTTTTTAAACTACATTCTAGATCATTTGAATTTATGTTGAAAATTGCATTTTTGTGCCCTTTAGCTAAGTCAGATTTATATTTCTGAAATATTGTTCATTAATTCTAAAACACTGTCAATTCTTTAAAATGTTGTTGACATGTCATCCTGTTATGAAAAATTGACTTAGGGGAAAGTTAAATAAAACAGAAAACACTTATTTGGAGTATATCTGTATTATTTGTTATGGTTAATCATTTCCAAATTTTAACATTTTCAATCAATAGAAAACATGATTTTTATCTAAATGTGGTTTTTAGTTTTGATCTTATAAATACTTTTTATTTTGAGTATAATGTAGTTTTCATAAAGCCCTTACTTGCTTTATGTGTTAGGTAAAACATTTTATTGTCTTAATATTTTTTTATTTTTGTCTTTGTGTGTGTGTGTCTTAATATCTTAGGAGTAATTTTTAAATGTACTACATTGTATCAGGGCTTTTGTTCCTGTAGTTAACTAATGGAAAATAAAATTAAGCCTGAGCAAATCGAGAAGTGTCCTTTGTTTTTCTACTTTGAGTTTAAAAGCCAATTTTCAAAGGTTCTCTAATAGTTATTTTTCAACATTCTCTATTGAATATTATTTGAAATATCTTTAGGAAAGAAATCTTTTTAAAGGTGTGCCCCCCAAAAAAGAAATATTTTAAAATTCAGTAATATGTTAAATGTAAGTGATGAATCTAATTTTATGTGAGCTAGACTTCAGTATTCCTTAGTATAATATAAAATATATTGTACAAATGATATTCAATTATGGTCCTCGCTTAACTGGAACAAGGTAATAGACTTCTAAAAAAAAACAATATTGCCAGTCTAATTTCAAATATGGCCAAGTCAGACCCTGTTGCCAAAACTAATTATCTATTACACAAAAATTATCACACTACTGTAAAGGATTTTTAGTTCTCAATGATGATGAGGAAAATTCTAATTTCTCTAGCAGAACAAACAAGGTCTTTTATAATCTTTTCCCAATTATCTCCTACTTCTGTCTTTTTAACAGCCTGATTTCTCAAAAGATTTGGTTTTTGCTTTTGGCCTTTTTTATGGAATCACTTCTAGTGCACAACAATATGACTTTCACTTTTAAGATTACTAAAGTGTCATCTTTGCCCCATATTTTTTAGATGACTTCATTGACCTAACTTCTGCCTTATTTTTCTCCTCTTTAGAATCCCTGTTACTATCTTCTCTGACTTTATTTAGTTTTAAACAGCCATTGAAAGCTAGGAATTTCTCAAAACCTAATGTAGTTATAAGTCTTCCATCCATCTCACTCTAGTCTTTTGGTAATTGCATGACATATACAGAACAAAGGCCACATATGTAATTGCAGTTAACATATATAATATATTACATAATATATATTATATAATGATATGTACAGATAGAATTATTTTTCTGAACACTTAGACTACACTCTTGACAAATATAAATATATCAAAGGAAGATCAAACTCAGTTTGTCCAAATCCAAACCCTAAAATTTATTCCAAAACCTAATCTACTAGGCAGATATTGATACTATTATTTCATTTCAAAAGAAAACTTCTTTGGAATGAAGTTAGATACACTTCTTTTAACATTCTACTTCCTGAATCTATAAATTTAATATCCTATTGTAATATTTAATTATTCATCCAGAGTTTTCCAAATTGTAAGCTTCGAGTCTTGGGATCAATGGAATAAACCTGAAAGATTCTGAGATCTTTCAAATTAGTATAAATCATATATAATAATATGTGGGTATGCATGGTATGTAATGTAATATAAATGTAATGTAAATATTATTTACTTTTAGATTATGGTTGCACAATTTTTTGCCTTTTTTTAACCTCTATACACCATAACAAACTTAGTGGGAGTTGCTAGTATCACAAATTTATAGAATAATTCCTAAATTAAGCTACAGTATATTACATAGGATATAAGATTTACTCAATACAAATAAATTATTCAAACTTTAGTTTTTCAGTTTCATATTCTGCTAGTAACCTTCACAAATCATAATCTAATCACATACAACACTCCACTCTGCATATATTTGTTCCTCAGTATGTTCATTCATACAACCTTCTTCATTTTAAATGTCCGGATCGCCTTTTACTTAACTGAAAAAATGTGTAAGAACAAAGATCAAGCTTGTCTTTCTCACCACTGTAGCTGGTAAGCTGCATAATGCCTGGCAGATCATAAATGTTTTATTACTAGCTTTATAATGATTGGTCAATGAATAAATAGAAAAATAAAATACTGTTATAAAATGTGTCCATTTGAAGGGAGTCAAAACATTTTACCTGATGAAAAGTGAAACGATAGTTTATAAAAATCAGTATTTATTGCAAAAGTTAAATGAGCTTGTTTCAAAACATTTTTGGTTTTTTCTGTATGTATACTTAAAATTAAACTCGCTCCATTTTTGGTACAAAATACGATATCTAAGTACAGCAGAAATCTATAACATTTAGTGATATCATTTTATAAGTTATAAATATCTTATTTATTGTTTCATAAGTATGTGCCCTATTTCAGAGCATTTTTGTTAAAATATTTTTATTTCCACTTAACCTACATTCTGCAGCAACTTTCATTCCTTCTTTCAAAGCCATTGCATTCCATTTTACTTTTCAATAATCTAAAAGCTGCAGTTGGAAAAAGAACTTAAAAACTTGGAAACACAAGTACTCTAGAATTATATTTTATTGCATAAAAATAAAAAATAACCTATCCCAAATAATAGCTAATTTTAGTCTAGTTCATAAACAACTTTCCTGGATCTTAAACAGTAAGGATTCAAGGCAATTGCCAAGTTTTAGCTCACTTAAGCTTTATGAATTTATCTTATAATAATAAAATTACTCTAATTGGGGCTGAGTATATAGTCCATAGTTTAAGGTACTTGCCTTGCACACAGCAGACCCATTTTGAGTCCCAGCATATATGTTGCATATACCCTGCAACACAACCAGAAGATTCCTGATCAGTCAACAGCAGACTTTGAGAAGTTACCCCTGAATACAGAGGTAGACGAAGTCTCTGAGCACGACCGAGTGTAGTCCCAAAACTTCTAAAGAAATAAAATTAAGTATGCACTTATTAAAAGATGCTGCGCACTTCAAATTAATTTTATTTAAATATATATATAATATGTAATAAATATATATAATTAAATAACTGTTAAGGTATCACTAAAATTTTTGAGAAGCATTTTTAAACATTAATTCTTACAAAACCAGTTTTAGTTATAAATGCAATATCTAACAGATCTATAAGCAATGAATTTTCCTTAAACTCTATGTGCTTTTATCATCTTTAGCAGTAAACCAAGGACTGAATAATAGATTCGAGTTGTATATTAATGATCCTTCTATGTAATTCTTGCATAAATTAAAAACAAACTCTAGTAATTCCAATTTAAATATGTACTAGTAATTCAGTGACCATACTCACTCTAAGATTTAGCAACAATTTTTCCTAGGGTTATTAGAGTGCTTTCTTTGCACATGACCAACATGGGTCCTAAAACCTGAACCCCATATAGTTCACCATACCTTCCAAGAGTGATCCCTGAGTAAAGCCTAGAGTAAACTCTGAGCACAACCAGGTGTGATCAAAAGACAAACAGCAACAACAAATATAATAAACTTAAGAAAGTCTCAATTCAAAAATTACGCCAAATATAAATATTTCCAACCTTTATGACTGATTGATTTATGTCTAAATTCTGTCATTTCCCAGATCAGCTTTTAAATACCTTTCATTTTATTTCTTTTGTTTTAAAAGTAAAATTATGATCACCATACTTTATTTTAAATTGTCTAGTAACTTATTAAAGTGTCCATGATAAATGTTTAAGTTTCCTATTAGGCTTATAGGTCTGACAACTTGTCCTAACTTCTTATTTCAAAGTTTTCTCTTACCGATGTTTCTCATGTAATCTATATTCTTTTAAACCCATATCCTATTTATCCCTAAAACTGTTACACCTCTATGCCAGTATGTATCCACAGGATGCATACTGCTGATTGCTGATTTTTGTAGACTCTTTCTGGTTCTTTTCTGTTCCTCAGTGGAAATTATCAGTGTTCATTATCTTCCCTCTGTTCTTCTTTAGAAATTTCTTATCATGATTTTTATAACCATGCCATGTGATCTCCACTGAATCACATCACATCACATCACATTACAATACATTAAAGTGTTTATTCTTCCCATCTTATTCTCTTTCTTCCCATCTCAAATTCTTATTCTTCCCATTCCAAATTTTTTCAGGGAGGAGAATTTACTTTACTTGAATTAGTGTCTAAAATATTATGTTTCTTGTATTAAAATCAAAACTTTAGTGAGTTGAATGGTGTAATAAAATGAAGAAGAGTGGGCATGAGAAATACAGAGAAACATATCTATTTTACAGTTTGGGTGCAATATATTGATTATACAGGCCTATATATATAATAGTACACAATATTACAAGATGTGTCTTACATCTTAGAAAGGGTTGTATTAAGTAAATGTTCTAGTTCTTTGTACTGTCCTACTTGATCACAATTTCATCTCCAGCATAGATAATAAAAGGAATTTCACCTATGTGACAAATTAGTGAAGAGGAGATAAGTGGGATTTTTCTAACAATTTGTTTCTGTTAAAAACATGCTACACTTTCACATATTTTGTTAGAAAAAAAGAAAGAAAATAAGTTGCATTTCTAGGGTTTACTTATAAATTAAAGGCATTTTATTGTTTCATTTGTCTATTTCATCTCTGTAAGAGAAATGTTTTTTAAAGAAATCCCTATAAAATGATCTATCAGTATAATTTTATACTGAAAGAACAATCAAATTACTTTAAAAGAAAATAGAGTTTTTTCATTACAATGCTAAAGATTAAAAAGTGGTCTTTCATTCACAACAGGGTATGCGGCACATACTCTTTAATATAGCCACGGTCACTAAGAAGTTGAAAATACACCATTACAAAATCAGTGGAAAACAAACGAACAACCAAACACAAGTGTCTGTCCTGCTTTCTTTGTCCAACATATTTGGATATTAGGATTGAAGAAACTCTATAGCAAGTTGCAAATGATGTGTGAAATGAATCAGCTCTGCTTCACTTATAAAAAGAGACTATAAAGTTTCTTATGCAAATATGATTTTGTTGTGTTAATTGCTATAGGATTCAGATCACACATGACAGAAAGATGACCGAATTTAGAATGCTTTTACAGGATGTCACACTAAATTCCCTCAAATTTTCCCCAAAGGTTTGATATTTATATCCCAATTTTAGAAATGAAGAAATCAAGGGCATAAAACATAAACAATGTCATTAAGTTACAAAGTCAATGTGTATTTCATTTCTAGAACCAGCCATCCTCTCCACTAAGATTCCATGTAATCTCATAATGTATATACAGTGAAGTACAGATATTTCATGTGCACAACATTCACATTTGTCACAGACTAGCAAATTGACTTAATAAATACTACTTAAACTAATGAACTGACACCTTGAATAATTAACATGAGAGAGCCATCCCTCACACCAATGTATAGGACCTCTTTGGAAGTATTACTTTGGTGTGCAAACTTCCAAACACATTGAGTTTATACATTCTGGATTTAAAAAAGAGGTTTATTTTACATTGCACAATTTATATTAGCCAAATTTAATGTCAAATTATCCCAAATGACCCCCAAATTTGATGACTATCTGGCCACACACACACACACACACACACACACACACACACACACACACACACACACACAGAAAGAAAACTTCAGTTTCTGTTTGACCCAATCTTTTCTGCTTTATGAGCCAAGGACAACTGCCCTAGGCATTTTCTTCTTTTTATCTTTTTTCCTCCTTAGCAGTGTCTATCTGCACTGTTCTTCTTCACCTCTGTTATCAATATATATTGTTCAGAAAACTAATAACAAAAAAGAAACCTTGAAACCTGTCATGTTTTAAGGAAATTCACATACTTTAAAGAACAAATTTTGGAGATGTTTTGCCCCTTTTGATTATCTTAAACCAAACACTAGAGAGATAAATCAAATTGAGATCCAGGCTAAGTTAAGCCCCAAAACATGTGCTTTCCACAATTCTGCTAGAATCTATGTAATGTTCAAAAACAAATGAAGCAACAGAATGGTTAGCTAGCAACAAGAGGTCACTAAACCTTCTGTGTATGACATAATGACCTCACTGAAGATAAAATAATTTTCACAAATTTGCTTTTTTTCTCTTTTTTTCCTTCTATTTTTTCTTTTTCTTTTCTTTTAAAAATAATTTTACTCTCACTGGAAACAAATGTATTATGATCAACTATGTGAACTGTATGATACATGCTCTTTAAATAAAATAAATTTTATAAAAAGAAATCATCATTTAGAGGAATGTAGTTATTACAAAATATTCATAGGTAACACTGACACTTTCTTTTAAAATAAAAGATTCCATGACTGTTAATATTAGATAAATTACACTTTAATTTATATATAATATATTTATTATTCATTGAGTAAAATGCATTTCACACTTAAAACTGCATTTTAGTCCTAACACTCTAATCCCTAACTGGGATTATAAAATATTTTACAAATAAGTTATCTGATCTTTTGTTTCTCATCTTTGAAAAGCAAATTTACAGCATTCTCTTAATTAATTTTTTGGCAATAATGTTGAAACTAATCACTTCTGCATTGAAGACCTATTTAAAGAAAAATACTGAGAATTATTTATTGAAGTTGACTCGACAAAGAAGCAACTAAATATATAACCATGGCACCTTTCAGTAAAGGATTGGGCATCCCACCTGATTGGATGAGTTGGTAAAAATGTAGTTGTAGTGTTTGTGTTCCTCCTAACAAATTCATATTCCTTCCTTTTGATTACAGAATTAATTCCCTCTGGGAGTTAGAGGAAATATTATAACCTAGGATATCCCAGCAGGAACATTTTCTCACTAAGGTCTCTAAGTATTACAACCATTAATCTCCTCTGCTGAGTTGATTCCTCTTGCTAAGAAATGCTGACTTAATGTAGACGTTGATCTTTTATCTTATAAAATAAACTTACTGTTGATTCTTTTGAAGTGGGGCATATTGAGTCTCACTCCGAGATGCTCAGGGATTACTTTTGGCTCTATGCTCAGCCATTATTTCTGGCAATGCTTGGGGAACCACATGTGGTGCAGGGATAGAATCCAGGGCTGCTACCTGTGAGCAAGCATCTTACCCATCTCTCTGGCTCTGGCTCTGGCTCTGGCTCTGGCTCTCTCTGGCTCTCTCTCTGGCTCTCCTCTCTCTCTCTGGCTCTCTCTCTCTCTCTCCCTCTCTCTCTCTCTCTAACTCTTTTTGTTTGTTTGATTGATTTGGGGCCATAGCTGGCATTGCTCAGAGTTTACTCTTGGGTCTGTACCCAGGAATTATTCCTAGAAGGGACCTTACAGGATGCCAGGAATTAAATTTAATTGGCTGTGTGCAAATCAAGTGTCTTCACCTCTGTCCTTCCTATGTGTTGGCCCCTCTCTCGAGTTTTTATTATTTATTTTATAATAAAGACTTTCCAAATTTTATAACCCTGCATATGTCTTTGGCTTCAGTTTTTCCACTAAACACATATGTATAGTAGATAGTATGGAATAGTATCACTTTTTCTCACTGTCAAATTAGAGAAATAATTGAAGTCAATATGATACCCACCAGTAATACTAAGTAGATTATTATTCTCATATAATTTCTACACTTATGCAATGACATATTTGGCTAGATTCAAAAGAGCAAATCGAATGCTCTGAATGTTGAAACTCAATGTTGTGATGAAATCTTATTTCAATAAAATAATGAATAATAAAATATAGTCATACAGAAATTTGGGCTTAAAGTAACTATAGTTTTTAACTTCATGTACATTGTATTGCTTATAGGATAATAATATAATTATAGAGTTGATGTATAGGAATTGATAATCCTCATGTGTAACCAGCACACTATAGATTTAAATATATGATCTTTATCATCTCCCGTCTAGTCCCCAGCATCCTTTAGTTATATCTATATTCTTTCTCAACTATCTCCTGTAAATAATTGTTCAAAATTCCCAAATGTGTGATTTTAATTATTTAAATAGTAGTTATCTCAATGATGGTAGTGTTATTAATATTATTGTTGTTATTATTATAGAGTCAAAGATTATAGAAAGACTTATGCATATGTTTTGTGAAGGATATCTTTACCACAGTAAAACAGACTTATATCATTAAATGCTATGGCGTTTTACTTGAGTGAATATATAGCAAAAGAAAGATCCTCAAAGTTGTATCTAAAGTGAGTAGATTTTGTATTGTTTCACTTGACTACAGTTTTATTCATAGTAAAAGGTGGCTGAACAGTGATAGAATAGAAGAGTCAGAGAGGGGGCCGGTGAGGTGGTGCTAGAGATAAGGTGTCTGCCTTGCAAGCACTAGCCAAGGAAGAATGGCAGTTCGATCCCCCGGCGTTGCATATGCCCCCCCCCCCAAGCCAGGAGCAATTTCTGAACACTTAGCCAGGAGTAACCCCTGAGCATCAAACGGGTGTGTCTCCCCCACAAAAAAAAGAAGAGTCAGAGAGATAGATTTGACCAACTTGGGTCCTTATTTGAGGTGGAGGGTTTAGGAAGTGTGCTTCCAGGTGAGGTCTGTCTGACAGTGACAGTACACAGAGGCTTGCAGAGTTGCATCCACCCACTGCCTACTCGAGGTTTATATAACTCACATCTCATGGGAGGAAAAACACAGGAGAGGGTCTGAAGCAGTGGTGCAAGCGGTAGGGCATCTGCCTTGCATGCACTAACCTAGGACAGACCGTGGTTTGATCCCGGGTGTCTGATATAGTCCTCGAAGTCAAGAGCTATTTCTGAGCGCAGATCCAGGAGTAACCCCTGAGCATCACCGGGTGTGGCCCCAAAAAAAAAAGCATACAAACAAACAAACAAAAGACACCACAGAGGTGTGGCTAACATCCTTAGTCAGCATAAGAAGTTCCCATCTCCAGACGGCAAGCAGATTGAATGGGTGTTCTTGGCCATCTTACTCACTCGTGGTGGGGGCCAACCTCCTGTTATTCTTTTACAGTCAGCCTTTGTGTGTTATGTTATGTTTGTTATGTCATGTTATGTTATGCTATGTTATGTTATGTTGTTATGTTATGTTATGTTGTTATGTTATGTTATGTGTTATGTTATGTTATGTTATGTTTGTTATGTTATGTTATGTTATGTTATGTTATGTTATGTTATGTTATGTTATGTTATGTTATGTTATGTTATGTTATGTTATGTTATGTTAAAAGCCAACATCCAATATCTTCAAATCTAATCAGCCCTTCTCTCCCCAGCCAGGGCCTGCCTCTCAGCACCAAGAAAAGTTCTAGAGATCAGAATCTCCTCAACCCTAAAGTAGAGTGAGACAGATTCCACTCCCACAGAATGTGAGAGACCAAGGACACTTTCAGCTCATCATGTTGACCTGACCTTCATATCTTTATATTGTCCAAGCCTGAAAAACCCTAATGAGCGAGGTAAAGTACTAGTATCTTTATTGGTAAACTACTTGCTCTGTCCTTGACCAATCCCCAGAAATTCTTTGTAAATAATGGGGTGTCCCAAATAGATATAGCTAGTCTTGCTGGGTTTATGCAAAGGAACAAGCCATGTTTATTCAGCCATCTGCCAAGGTCCAATGTAAAGGTGGAGAGAAAAACTATTTTTCAATAGCTGACTGAATTAAATGCATTCTAGCAGGCTTAACTTAAAGTCCACTCCTCTTGGGTAACTTATATGAAAATGTACTTTCTTGTTGTAGTAGAATGGTCATAAGGAACTAAAAGCTATATATATGATCACTAGTCTGGCTAAAATAATGGAAACCAGAATTTTACCAGGGAGAACTTGGATTGAGCAGGACAATGGAGAATGTAGCTGTGCTGTTACTGAACCTAGGGAGAGTCCTGAGTTTCCTCTCCAGGCAACACATATAACACCTGCCAATTGACCTCACATAGATGACAAAAATACTCAGGTAACAGGCATAGTACTATGATTCTTTGGGTTCTGTTGATTAACTTCTGTGTTATTATTCCAGAGGGAGAATCTTCTACTGCTCTGTCCTAAGAATAAAGGGTATCAATTACTGCTCCAGGGACTTACTGATTTAAATAATATTTCTCTGTCTAATTGACCTTATCTTTTCCATATGTTGATAACTGCAGAACTGAACGAGTCAATTACCTGGGCCCTCATTAAGAGCTAAGACAACATGAGATATCACCCCTTAGTAGAACCTTCACCCACACTCACCTTTAATGACTTCTAAGGTGGTGAAATCTCTAAGGAAAATGTGAAACACAAAATCTGCCAGAGCAATAAGAGGAAGCGACTCCATGAGAACTCAACTAGCTAAGGCCATTGACATCAATTGGAGATTACATCTTTGTTTGCATAATTAATTTCCTCGCCCACTTTATTCAGGCACAAATAGGTTCAGTTAAGACACTTGTGCTAAGATCCCAGTATAAGCCCATAAGCAGGGACACAGATGAGGAACTTCAAGGAGAGTCAAGTATTTGATTCAGGTCCATAAGTAAAGGAGGCAATGCGAGACTCTGGGTTATGAACAAGGAGAGAGGCCATTATATAAAAGAAAACATGTTAGACTTCTCTTTCTCAAGCCTAAGTTTTCCTTAACACTGCCCAAAGCTACTTGACCCTATGAGGTTGCTTATCTGGAACAAAACATGAGAGAGTGACAGGAAGGTATCCTAGACAATAGCCAATGATTTTTAAAGATCATCAGAAGCTAAAATCATCTCATCATCTTCCTATATAAAGGTTTGTGACTTTGGTTTGTGACTTTGGGCAGGGTAACTAGTCTGTTTGGAGCTGTTGGTAGACAAATTAAAGCTTTACTCCAATTGTGTGGTCTCCTCCTTCAACTCAAGACCATAACCCACCACTGGCAACAAATTGGATTTTATTATGTGTAAGAGGGGTGTGCAGGTGAGAAGGCACACTTGACTGTGTGGTGCTCAAGGGACCATGTGTAGTGCTGAGATAATGGGATCAAACTTGGTTCAGATGAATGCAATGCAAGTACTTTACCTACTGTTCTCTCCCCGACACTGAAAATACTAGTTTTCAGTTTAGTTTAGTTTTATTTTTTTAGTTTCTCAGTCACACTTGCTATGCTTTGTACTCAGGAATCACTTTTGAATGTGTTTAGGGGACAATGTATGGTACAGAGAATAAAAACCAAGTAAGTCTTTATCCAAGGCAAGAGTAGTTTTTGTAATTTTACTTGTCTTTGTAGGCAATAACAATGAACTGACAAAATTTTCACATGATCAAATAAAACTTTAAACATATATTTAAGAGAGTATATAGTTTTAAAAGTAGTTGAATTGTTTTATATCATAATGGTTTTGGGACAGCTATACAAATCAGTTTCTCACTAGATTTCTACTTACCTTACCTTTGTTCCCTTTTAACTAATTTACCCATTTCACTTTCTTCTTATCTTCCAGTAACCACTATTTTGTTCTGAAAGTCTAAACATGTGCTCTTATTTTGTTTTGTTAGTTCAGTTTTCTTTTTTTCTTCATCTACAACACATCAGTCAAATTATAGTCTTTATCTTCCTGTCTGAAATTTTTTACTAAGCAAATTACTTCAAGTTTCATTCATGTTGTTGCAAATGGCAAGAATTTACCGTTCTCTCACTGAGCTGAATTGCAACCACATCAAAATAGGCCATATTATTAATTTTATTCTAACAAGTGCATTTATAGAAAAATTCACAAAAAATAGGTAATTTTTTTTATTACCGAAGGAATTTCTTTGGGAACTTAAACACTTTAAAATACAATCGATCGGGCACGGAGAGATAGCACAGCGGTGTTTGCCTTGCAAGCAGCCGATCCAGGACCAAAGGTGGTTGGTTCGAATCCCGGTGTCCCATATGGTCCCCCATGCCTGCCAGGAGCTATTTCTGAGCAGAGAACCAGGAGTAACCCCTGAGCACCGCCGGGTGTGTGGCCCAAAAAACCAAAAAAAAAAAAAATACAATCGATCAAGTGCCCAAAATTATATATTACAGCCAGGAAATAAAAATCTACAAAACTATCAAGATTATTGTCCTTTATATACCCAATATAATACCTTGATAATGATTATAATCATCACAACCTAAGATATGCTTTCATAGCAGTAATATTAGCTCAAAATAATTCACTGTAAAAAATAGTATTTTCAATTTTAGTGGACCAGAAAGTGAAATCCCAGCTCTCTAAGTCACCTTTGTCCTTTTCCTCTTAATTTTATTAATGGACCAAAAAATGGGGATTAATGGAAAATCCTGTATGGCTTCATGATGGCAATAGACATTTGTTTTCTATGAGGTTAATACATTTTCCAACAATAACAAAGCTTTTTCCAACACTGGAGTAGCAAAACACAGGGGTTCTTTATATTCAAGCAGGACTTTTGGGCCTGTGCTCCTTTTAGATCTCACTGAAATTAATATTGTCTGACAGCTTTAAGACTTGAGTGCTGATTAAGCCAGACAAGTTGTGGGAATAACAATGAGTTGTTCTTTATGGATAATTAGAGCTACGGTAACTTTTTCACTTGATATTTGGCATACCCCTTTGGATATAGAGTAGCTAGGGTTGGAATATTTGATTTCCTTGAGAAAAGTATAGTTTTTATTCATCTTCCAGTGCTCCATACCTAAAAAAAATATCTGGAACAGAATAAAAGCTAAAAATGTTCATTGCACTGAAGAATAATAAGTAAATGAATGAGCAAATAAATAAAATTCAATTTTCAGAAAGGAAACATTATCATCTTCATCAGAGTATTTAATGCAATCCAAAGAACCTGATATCTGATGTCAATATATTTTCATTTAAAGAAGAGTGGTTCAGTTTTTAGAACTTTGAATTTTGTGGTTAAAATGAATAAACAATTCCAATAAAGTCCTACCAGAGCAGAAAACAAATATGTGGAAAGGTACTTTTTATCCTTTTTTTTTTTTTGCAAATGTTTTATTTTAAAGCTGAATGAAAATTTTACTGAAACCTCTTAAAATAGTAAATTTGATATTTTACTTCCTCATATGTCTTTTTAGCATTTGACTCCTTTTATTTTTAGAAGATTTTTCTTCTTTATTAGATGAAATGCAATGTATAAAAAGCATCGCTTTTATTGTGAGTCTCAACATTGCAAAATCACCAAAAACAATACCTAATACAAAATAAATTTGTTCAAAAGGAGACTAAAATGATGTTTTAATTTAATGAGATTGATAATTTGATTGAGTGACAAGATACTCTGCTTATATAATTGACTCTGTAAAAATGATCTAGAATGATCTAGAAGAGAAGACTGTGTGAATTCATTACTTCACGCAGTCTTTTAAATCTCATTGGTGTCCAAAGATTCAAGTAACTCACAAAAGATATTTGGGCAGAAGTGTCAGGCAATCCCTGACTATGCTCAGGCTTTCTTCCTGACTCAGTGCTCAGGGATCTTTCCTGGTAGTGCCAAAGATTGAACCAGCATCAGCTCTGTATAAGGTGGCATTTGATTTCTTTTACTCTTTGATTACATAAAACATTTAACTTAACTGTAATTTATTTAGTTATTTCCCCAAACTTTACTGAAATATTGTGATTTCCAATACTGCTAATGACAGTTTCATGTATACATCTTTCCAACTCCAGACATTTCACTATAGTGCCTGCTTCCTTCCATCTCTGTCTTCTTAAGAACCATCCCCATTCAAATCCTTTCATGCAATGTTAAACCCAGTTCTGTGCACCAACTCACTCTCTAGTACCTCATAGCATTAGTTAATGTCAATATATAAAAAAAAATTGCAACACAATGCAATGAGTGAGAGAAGTAGTATGTCTGCCTCAAATACAGACAAGGGATAGGGGAGGAGGTACATAGGGGGCATTGGTGGTAGAAAGGTTGCACTAGTGAGGGAGGGTGTTCTTTTTTGTAACTGAAACTCAACTACATGTTTGTAATAATGGTGCTAAAATATTACTAAATATAAATAAATTGCACAAGATCTATAAGAATTTATGCAGGAAAAGACAACAAAATAAATGGATTTCTATAGAGAAAAATTAGATAATTAACATGTGTGATGTTTATTTTGATATCCATAATATTTTCACCTAAAATTTACATGGAAAAACAGCCATTTTTTTCATGCTCTAAGCTGTATCATGGAGCAACCATGGCTCATTTTTAGCAATAAAGTACTTTCCATACATGTGTGAGAAGCTCTGTTCAATCTTTGGTACTGCAAAAATAAATAAAAATACATCAAAGTATATCAAGGAGAAAGAACAAATTCCATAGAAGCAATAATTGAGTAACCAAGTGGTTTTCTTGCATATAATATGTATGTAGAAAATATATAGCCTATTTAATTTTACACTGATAGTCAAAAATTTATTTTATGATAAATTTATTTTGGGGGCTATTTTTTGGGGGGCACACCCAGTAATGCTCAGGGGTTACTCCTGGCTATGTGCTCAGAAGTTGCTCTGGCTTTGGGGGACCATATGGGACGCCAGGGGATAGAAACGCAGTCTGTCCTAGGCTAGCGCTGGCAAGGCAGACACCTTATCTCTAGCGCCACCGCGCCGGTACCGATAGTCTTATTTTATTTAAATTTTGTTTATTCAGTTTACACATCAGAAATTTGAAACAAAAATAATTCTATTAATAAAAATCAACATCAGGGGCATGGAGGGGAAAGGACTCCCAGTTTCACCAAAATTGTGAGGTTAAAAACAGTTTATATATCTACAGTTGGTAGAATATTTTCTAGGTCAGCCTTGATGAAAAACAGTATAGAAACTTCTCAAAAGATTAAGAATTGAGCCTCTTAATGTTTATGAAATTTTACTACTTGGCCTCGGCCCAAAATCTCTGTAAGAAAAAAGTGTAAGCTTTTCAGAAATTGCGCTAAGATGTTCATTGAAGTACTACTCACAATAAGACAAATCTGTAAATAGCCTAAGTGCCAAAGAATAGGTAAGTTGTTAAGAAACTGTGCTATGTGTATACATATATATATATATATATATATATATATATATATATATATATATATACAAAGAAATACTATAGCTATAAAAAATGAGAAAGTATGCAACTTATTTCTACATGGATGCAATTAGAGGGTATCATGCTAAGTGAAGTCAAAAAGAGACTGACAAATACAGAATGACCTCTTGTGTAGATTAAAAAATATTCGGTAGTAATAAAAAGCCAATGGAAACAGACCCCCAAGAGACAATAGACAGAATGACGTTTACTAAGGGTGGAATAATGAGTGCAATGGAGAATAGGAGGAAGGGACATTGAGATATTAGTGGAAGGACTCTGACATTCTGATGCAGAGTTGCTGTTTAAATGTTTTATTCCTGAAACTTTATTTTTTATATGGATATGGTGGCTAAATAAAAAATTGGAAAAGAATACTAAAAGTGAAAAGCTTCAGAATAAATGTAAATAAAATGTATTAAAGATTAGTATTTGTGACAAGAGAGCTCTACAAGAGTTAAGGTGCTTGCCTCGAGTGAAACCAATCCTAGTTCTATCCTAGAAACTACCAGGATAAGCACATAGTCATGAATAAACCCTTAGAACCACTGGGTGCAACCCAAAACTATATATTAAACTGCATACAGTATAACTATATGTACTGTGTACATATTATATATACAAAGTGTGATATATTAGTAGCTGGATATATATTCCATTTCAAGAACAAATTTTCACTTAAGAATATTAAGAATAAGGGATGGAGAATAAGGGCAGTAGGGCAGTTATCTTTCATGCAGCTGACCCAGGACAGACCTGGGTTCAATCCCCAACATCCCATATGGTACCCGAGTCAGTAGCAATTTCTGAGCTCACAGCCAGAAATAACTCCTGAGCAACACTGGGTGTGGCCCAAAAACAGACAACAACAACAACAAAAGAATATTAAGAATATTTATCTATGCCAAACTATTTGTCAAAGCTAACCAAAATGAACTCTGTTCACTGCATTCCAATTTATAAATATCAGAGGCAATTGTTTTTACACTTATTCTGTATTTATCCCTTAACATAAAAAATTTATTTTTAAGGTGTGCTATTTGAACATTATCAAAATATCTGCATTAATTGATATCATTTTAGGATTTGGATGCCAGAATTGAAGGAGTGAAGAGGAGAGACCAGAAAAAGTGGAAGGATGCTGACAGGGTGGTAGATGTGGTATACTAACAATGTATATGTAAAATATAAATGTTTATATTAACATAAACCATATTACCACAGTAACTATTATTTTCAAATTGTTCTTATCATAGACATATTTATATATTAAAAATTTAGGATTTATATATGTTTATTGTTATACACAAATTTTAAAGTTAGAGCTGATGTTATCAATATATAACTTTCAAGTAATATTTATTTAAGTCTGATAACTACACTAAAATGTGTTCTCTGGCATGTATAAGTCTTCTTGTGGGCTTATATCTTAATTTATTTAATCAGTAACTAATAAAAAATGTTGTGTACCCTAAGATGAATCGAGATTTACATATAGTGGGATGCAAAAATAAAAGCACAATATCTTTTCATAAGTATGTTAGTAAGTAAGTATATTAGAAAATATTACATATCAGAGTCCAGATGTTTGTAAAGATTGAATATCATAGGAATCCTACTGAGGGAACACAAGCAACTTTTGGAGGACAGCATATAATAGAAATGGGTAAGAAAAGCCTAGAGATGGAAAAATAGCACAGATAATAGAAAAGCTTAACAATACTTTGAATTTTTAATTCTAGCTTAGAAACAAAGGAAGAGACTGAAACTCTGGTAACCCCACAATGCCACATGTCAGCAGGGGCAGCACAATCTCCTTGACCCTCTAGCACTTCAGCCTTGGGTTTTATATAACTCCCAATTATCAGCCTATGGCAGTTACAGGAGAGGGGCTTCTGGTAACTGAAGTCTTCACACTTAGGAAAGTAATACTCTTTTGGCAGACGGGGGCCATAAGTGTCTCTGTTTTTTTATGAATATATATATTATATTATATATTATATATATTATATATAATAGGAATGGGTAAGAAAAGTCCAGAGATGGAAAATGACATAGATAATAGAAGACTTAGCAATACTTGGAAATTTAAATCTACTTTAGAAACAATGGACAATGACTGAAACAGGGCAATAGCATGCACAGATAAAACTACCAAAGTAGAAGAAACACTTAAAAATCTAGTAAGTAATTATTTAGCAACAGAAGGTAACATGTATTTTGACATAAGTGGAACTGTCAATTGACAACCTAATACTGTGATTAAGAGAATGCATGCTTATCGCTTGAAATATCTGTTAATTGGAGAAAACTCATATGTCTTACTTTCTTTAAAGTAGTTGTGGTTCCTATAACTCTAAGAATCTCAAATAATTATAATTAAATACTTTTCATGGTACCAAAACCTGGATCACATCTCTTGGAGTCAATTAGAGGTGTTAAGTGAACTCTTTTCCCTTTTAAATTGAACTGGGAGTGCATCAGACCATGTTTTTCAAAGTAGATGTTAGTAAAAATGTCACTTGCTCACAGGAGCTGTTTTGATCTCTCATGTTTATGATCTGAACCATGCCTTGTACATAAAACAACTTCATTAAATTCCTGTGGAATTGAACTACTTACAAAACAATCCTAAGTTTTTAAGCAATGAATGTTTTTATCCTAAGCACTTCTAAAATTTTCTTATTGATAGGCAGTCAGTAAGTAAATAACTTCCAGATGATAAATGTTTTTGTATATTTGAAGAAATATGTTCCTTCGTCATTACCTAATGTTGTAAGAAAAGTGACAAGTGGGCCGGGCGGTGGCGCTAAATGTAAGGTGCCTGCCTTGCCTGCGCTAGCCTTGGACGGACCGCGGTTCGATCCCCCAGTGTCCCATATGGTCCCCCAAGCCAGGAGCAAATTCTGAGCACATAGCCAGGAGTAACCCCTGAGCGTTACCGGGTGTGGCCCAAAAACCAAAAAAAAAAAAAAAAAAAAAAGAAAAGAAAAGTGACAAGTATGTTATTACATGAAGGTTTAAAAGAATAAAATCTCCAGCCAAGGTGATAACTCAAAGGTCCTTTACAAATGCTTTGCATGAAGTATTTGATCCCTAAGATTACTAAGTAGGGGCCAGAGCGGTGGCACAAGCGGTAGGCATCTGTCTTGCATGCACTAATTTAGGACACATAACGGTTCAATCCCCCAACGTCCCATATGGTCCCCCAAGCCATGAGCAATTTCTGAGTTCATAGTAAGGAGTAACCCCTGAGCATCATTGGGTGTGGCCCCAAAACAAAGCAAACAAAAAAGAATACTAAATAAGTAAATAAATACAAATTTCTCAATTTAATCAAAAATTATATATCAGAAACTTATGTTTTAATATTCTTATTAAAAATAATCAGAGCAGGAGAGAATAGGAATTGAATTTAAAATACTTCTCTGTGTTCCAAACACATATCAACAATAACTTGAATTTCTTTAGTTCAATATGAATAAGATAAGATATAGATCACTTGAACCCAAGCTGTAAAAGCATCATATAGAAAGAAGCATAGACCATTATTTGCTAATTAATACATAAAAATTGCAGGCCGGAGAAAGAGCACAGCAATAAGGCATTTGCCTTGTATGCAGCCAATTCAGAAAGAACAGTGGTTTGAATCCTGGCATCTCATATGGTCCCCTGAGCCTGCCAGGAGCAATTTCTGAGAGCAGAGCCAGGAGTAATCCCTGAGCGCTGCTAGGTGTGACCCAAAAACCAAAAAAAAAATTGAATAAAGATAGGGGAACTTAAAAAACTCAGTTCAAAATAGAAAAAAAAATGTACTAGAAACTATTAGACAAATCTTTCTGAGTAGTCCATCTATGTTACCATGACAAAATAATTTGCCAGTAATAGCATTTGACTCACAAAGTGTAAAAACAACTGAAAATATTTTATAATTTTTAGTTGCTATATATATAAACCATCCACATATTTACAAATTATCTAGACAGGATCTGATAGTTCTTATAATGTTGTGTAACTTCATTGTTTTTACTTGATGACTTAGTTTAGGATCTGGCTGATCTAGGATATAAGCTTTAGTTAGGAGGACTCAACTTTTGTATGCATTATAGTTACATCCTTTATGCCAATAATACTTGATAGTTTTCCACATCAGAAGCAGTATGACAATAAAGTTTACAGAAATGTATGTGTTTTTTCAGTCTTCTGCTCACTCTCAGTTGATCAAGTCTTCACCCAACCAATTCGCATATCCAAGGTACATGTGAGGCATGAAAAATTGGGACATTTAAGTAATTTTGTCTAATTTAAATACTATAAGACACATTTTGCTATTTTGTTTGAAATTAAGTGGACAAAGTTCTTAAAAGAATAAGATTCACAAGAAAAATATGAAAGCCAAAAATTGTATGATCATAAATAAAATAAGTATTTTAAAATATCTTACAAGGGCTGGAGTAATACTAAAATTATTGGGGGCTTGTCTTGCAACTTTGCAAGATACTGACATGCATTCTATCTTTGGTAACCAATAAAATCCCACAGGCATGGCAGAAATGATCCCTGAGCACCACCAGTATGGGCAAAAATGATTAATTAACTAATAATGTATTGAAATAAAATCTCATATAGTTGGTCTAGTTCTACATATATATCTAAACAATATAAAACTCTATCATATCATCTGATAAGTATACAAATTAAGTATAATATAAAACAATATAAAGCAAAGAAAATTGATTCATATTCACAGCTACTATAATAAATAAATAAGTTGTTAACAAGCTCTCTTCTACTGCCTCTTACAAGGTTTCAGAGAAGAAGAAGAAGATGCTATATACAAGCATGTGTTACACCCTTCTGATATCAGGTATCAGTAACTCATAAGTTCTATGTTAGTTCAGTGGTCATTTGCTTTATATCAGATCTAGCAAAAAATGGGTATTAAAACAGGCACATCATAAATCAGCACATTTCGTTCTGACAAAGGCCTTCCCAAGGAATATGTTGAAAACCTTGTATATGAGTTAAAAGTGGGAGGGAGAAAAATTAGCAACTCCCAAAGCAGGACATAAATTGACAAAAATGATCTAAAACTGATGAACAAGCAGTGAAGGGAAGGTAGATAGAATGAGTTCAGATAAAAGTTGTCATAGTGGTAGTAGTGGGAGATCTTGGGCACTTTGGTAGTTAGTGATGAGAGTGTAATTATTTTGTACACAAATACCATAACCTTTAACACTATTGTAACCATACAATATTATAATATTTGGAAAGACAATTACTAATTCAAGAAGAAGGAAGAGATTATAAAATGTTATTGGGTAAACTAATAAAAATTAATATGAATAAAATCAGATATGCAGAACCTGACAGCACATGGAGAATAACCAAAAGACACCTTCAATTTCAGGCTCCTAGAAGACAAAACCTAGACTTCCAGAAAGCCTCTAGAGATTTCTTTAAGCAAAAAATAAAGGGAAAAAAATACACAACTTCAAGAAGCTTTGAGTTAACTTATAAATGGCAGAAATAGATCCAATAGCTTTCATTTCCATTTTCAATGTTATTGATCCAGTTGATTATATAATCGTTGAATACCCAACAACAATGATGCCCACTGCACAAGAAAATTAAAGATAGTTTCAAATGGTTATCAAAATCATAGTTGAAAATAATTCTGAGACTATTGTGAGGCTTCTTGTAGCAGTTCACTCATATTTATTCCTACCTGGACTGGATGGGTTAGCAGCAAGGGCATTCACAAGAAACAGATGGATTAACTGGAAAGAGCCTAGGGCTGGGGCTTGAGCAGCCTCTTGAATCCCTCTGAGTCAGTCAGCTCTCCTTGTACCTCCCTGCTGCTTTTATTACCCAGAGTTCATGAACAAAGGTAATTCACCTGAGGGGAAGGTTAACATAGTTAAGGGTACTTAAATTAATTATACCTAAGTTAATTAAACCTAAGTGGGTCCCCAATCAAGCCTGGCTGGGTTTTTACACTTCATAAAGGGTGTGAGGAAGAAAGGGCAATCTAAGAATTAGCAACAAGTGGCCAGAGCAGAGCATTTCAGGTAGATCATTTGCCTTGCTCACCACGGACCAGGGATTTCAGCATCCCATATAGGAACTGGAGAGATAGCCTGGAGATAAGGGTTTTGCCTTGCATGCAGAAGGACAGTGGTTCGAATCCTGGCATCCCATATGGTCCCCCAAGCCTGCCAGGAGAGGTTTCTGAGTGCAGATCCAGGAGTAGTTTCTGAGCATCACATGGTGTGGCCCCAAAACCAAACACCAAAAAGAAAATTAACTACAGGCGTCTACAAATATCATAAACATATATAAACCATTAATTTAAAAATTATTGCAAAAATGTTTTTGATTAAATAAGAGAATTCTGTATATAATTAAAGTCTTTAGTTTAGCTATTTTCTAAACTTTATGTAGATTGGTTATTCTTTCTTTTGGAGGAAGGGCCCACACCCATCTCTATTCAGGGCATACCCCTTGTTCTGAACTCTGAGATCACCCCTGATGGGAATCAGGATATAGAAAGTGCCAAAGATCAATCTGTGATTGGTTGCATGCAAGGCAAGTGCCCTGACCACTATACTATCACTCCAAATACCTACAAAATTCTTGAATTTTTTAATTTCATATGAAATGCATATTAAATTGCATATAGAATGAGTAAGTAATTGAAAAAAGATATGAATCTGCAGAAGTCGCTGTAGATGATTCAAATTGCATGTTGATATTGTGGTACTATTCAAAGAGAAAAAAGTAGACTTGGCCTGTTAGTTAATAGGGGGAGATACATTAATTTTTTAGTTCACAATCCAGTAATATTGTCTGCATTGTTAGTGAAAGAAGTATGCTCTTGCATTTGTTATTTTTTTAGATACATTGGTTTATGGCCTTATAATAAAACTTTTTCCTGTTATATAAATAAATATATAAATAAAATATATAAAATAAAATATATAAATATAATATATAATATTTAAATATATCATAATATATAACATATTGTGATATATTTATATATAAATATATTAATATATGATATATAATAAAATATATAAATAAAAATATTTTCTGTTATAAATTGACAAGGATAGGCTCTATTGTTTAAGGAAACTATCAATCCCTTAGATACAATAATAAATATTGGGTACTTTCACCTTTGATTAAATTTGTTTACAATGTCTGGGGAGACAAGTCCCTGAGCACTGCTGGTGTGGTCAACCCCTCTTTCCAGTGAATCCACTAGTACAGATTTTCTAGCCATTTTAGACAAGAAATTTTTTTCTCAAGCATTAAAAGCAGTTTTTGAATATTTAATAATTTACAAGATTTAAACTATAGAATTTTATAATCATACCTTCCTTCATCCCTATTTACTGATATCAAAAATATAAATTTTATTCTTAATTTTGACTAAGGATTTCTATCACCAAGTATTATTCCACCTCCCATCAATCACATTTGCGGTAAAAGACAATTCACATAGAATTTTCACACACCACAAATTTTGTCTGTATCATTAAAGTATTAGTCTTCTAATAATAAAATGAGATCTCTGAACATAAACATAAGCAAGGAGGATGATAGAACAATTGAAAAGCAAGGTCTGAGAAGCATAGATAATTTTTTTAGCCCTCCTAGTCTATAGATGTGCTTTCCTGCTTCCATTTTCTCAAATATAAGCAAATGATATATTTTGTGATTTACTGTGTATAAACAGAGAGACAATGAGAGGTTATATATCTGAGTGATGAGTCTTTTTCTGGAGAATAGATAATAATTTTCACTTTACTCCAGAGAAACTAGGATTTTGGTTACAGTCACCCTCAGTTCTGATGCAGGAACCACTCAGGAAGCTGAGCTAAATGAAAGGTTATCCTGATGCTATTCCTGAACAAGCCCTGCTCACCTCACCTTTCTTAATATCAATTTTCTTTACTGTAAATATCATGGGTAACAGAGTTGCTCATAATGTACTTCTGTCATTCGATGTTCCAGGGGCAATCCCATCACAAGTGTAGCAGTCCCTCCACCATTGTGCCTAGTTTCCCAATCTCCCAAGAGCCTTGGCAAGTACAAGTAATTCACTTAAAATTTCTTGATATAACTAAATGGTAATAGAATTATTAAGAAAAAACTTCATTAAAAGAAAATTTGTGAAAATTGTCATTTCTCTCAATGGGGTCACTATGTCATTGTCTGTGGTTTATTAAGCTAATTTTCACTTTTGAACATTCTGTTATTAATTATGTTTGCTTGGTTTATGTGGCTTCTATTATGATTTTACATCTTATTTAGTATATTCCTACTGGGAAGTCAGTATTAAAATTACTGAGGAGTCACAACAACCATTTATGCAGTCATGTTGTTCAATACTGAGAGGATCTGTGGAACTGGACAGGTGAGTTCATTTGTGGGATGCTAGACAGTCTAGTGGAAGGTGGAGGAGAAGAGGGCAGGGAAGGTTTCCCCAGCCCCAAAGAGTCCCTGGAAATGTCAGAAACAAAATTCGCATGCCTGGAGTGTTTGTGATTAGGAGTATCTGCAGAGATGAATGAAAAGGTGATAAAATGAGCCATTGGCATGGTGGCAGTTTTAGGGTCTTTGTGTGTAGGGTCTCTCTTTAGTAAGTTAGATGGGTCGATGGCACTAGTAAATAAGCATACATGGCTGTTGGCTCTGGATCGTGGGCATGCTGCTAGGATTTCTGGAAGTACAAAGGTGAGGGGCTTAAGCGACCCTCGCTGGCTCCAAAGAGTCCCTGGAGATGTTTTTATCTTCACTTATAACCTTGTGGTGTTGCTGATAAAATGGACTTTATATGTGAGGTCAGAGAATCAGAAAATATACCCCCCAAAGATTTTCAATAGAAATGCTAAAAAGGCCAAAATGGCAGTACAATGGGTAGGGAGCTTGCTTTCCAAGTGGCCAAACCAGATTTTTCTTCAGCATCAGCAACTTGTTCCCCAAGCTCTCTCAGGACTGATTCCTGAGTGACAAGTCATGACTACTCCCTGAGAACAGCCATATGTGGCAAAAAAGAAAAAATAAGCTATGCAACGCCAATGATTTTTTAGTCAATTAAGGACAAAACAAATCAAATATGCATGTGAGCTTTTGTGTCTAAATATTTTCAAATTTTAAAATGTAGAAGAATTTAAATTGAGGTATGCACAATGCACTTGAGAGTTGAGTCATCAATATTAACAATAGAAGACAGATGAAATGAAATAAGACTCAGCTAACACACATAAACATTTTCATTCAAGACTTAAAATTTACCAGGGGCTGTTATAACCTTCACAATCTTTTAAGTACATTTTAAAAAATTATTAACTTATTTATATATGGGAACAAAAGGCATTATTTAACTTAATATAGTTTTAATATCCCTAACCTATTTTAATATTTGTAACAAAATTATACTTTCCTTTAAAATATATTTATAAATTTCATCTCTATAGGAATTATTAAGTGGCAATATACTATCTTAAGTTCTTTATGATTTAATGAGCTTTACAAAGTATCTATTTTTGAAGAGTGAATTATAAGCAGGTATTGCTCATGTGAGTTCAGAACAGGTTTCTCCCTAGGAACATAAGCAACTTTTTACTAACCCAAGTAAATTCTTGCACAATGTGAAAATGCAAGTGCCTAGTATTTATTGTGTATATTTCATATGCTCTTTAATTGACTAACATGACATACATAGAACTAAAAGCTTATACTTTAGATACTTTACACTAGCAATACCTGAATATATCCTTTGTTGTTGTTGTTGTTTGTGTAGAGTTTTCTGCCAGTTGTTCTATTTCTCAAGAAATTCTTGCCTTGACAGCACCCAGGATTGTTATAATAATGCAGACACAGTGGGAACACACATAAACACACACACACACACACACACACACACACACACAAAGATAGTCAGTTTATAATAAAAATAGCAGCAATTCAGACAATTTACTTTCTTCTGGAGTAAAAAAGAAGAAATTTTAAAGCATGGGTAGAGACTCTTTCCCCTGAACAGTTACTGGATATTGGATAAATGTATTCACTAAAAATGGTCATAAAGTAGAAATGCCTTTTAAGATCAAAAGTGAAGGCCAACGAAAAGAAATCCTCTACCTTGTTTTCGGAACCATTACTGATTCCTAAGGCACAAGAAAAGCATCATTTTATAGTAAAATATTTTAAAATCTATAATACAATATAAAATTGTGGAATGACAAGTTAGTAACTACTTGTTTTTATCCAACGTTATACACAATTATCTTTGAGTTAACTGCTACATTCATATTTTGTTTTAATTTTAAACATCTTGATATACAAGTATATTTTAATATAATTATAATAATTAATCAAATTTAGTATAATTTAAGATTGATTATGAAAATGAACTATGTATTCATTATAACATTTTCTATGGATTTATAATATAATTTATTGACATGGGTTTTACATGCTTTCAATGTATTTAGAAAATATGTAATAATCACTTATATATGTTGTCATATGCTAAATATTATGGGAGACCTAGTGCCTATTCTCAAATAAAGTATACTTTTCTCTAAAATCATAGAACTTGAATTGGAAGAATAATAGTTTGAAAATAAGTTTCTACAGTCCTAGATTATGCTGGGATGTTGTTCAGATCACGTGGGCTCTCATTATGTGTAAGAAGCTGAATATTAAATTGAAATTAGAAGAAAAAAGTTGGCTTCCTCCTAAATTGTATATATATATATATATATATATATACAGTTCTTATAATGAGGTTTCCCTACTATCCTCGATTTAATTACAACCAAGAATTCTAATATGATGTAAGAAAATATATGCTGGAAATATATGTGCATAGCTTTTATCATACTATGGCAACTTAATGACTTTAAAAGTCTTTAGTTGCCCCAAACATAGTTTATATGGAGGTCACACACTTAAGATTTCTTATGTTACATTTATCCTGATAATAATACCTATACTACTGTATTGCTTTGGAATATAGCCCCAAAAGCCATCTGCTTCACTTTTTGAACCTTTATCATGGAGCTAATTTTACCTGGGCTCTCAACTTAGACACCAAGACCAAAGAAATGATTATTTAACTCCTAAGATGCACAACTCAATAAATTAATAATTGTCTCAAAATTTTAAGAATATTTTTGGTTTCATTTCATCAGTCAGATTATGCAATTTTTAGTTACCCACTTGTACTTAGTATTGAATCACCTCAGGAAAGATCTTGAACAAAACAGACATTATAAAACTTAGTCCATTTTTATTGCTAAAAATGGAAAGTCTGAAGATTGGAAATTTGACCTAATGTTGGCCTGAAATGGAAGCAAATTCAAACCAGAGCTTGGAGATGGAAGACATCCATGATGTCATCACTCCACACATCCAAGCGCTATTGTGAAATAAGGAAAATCGTCTTCTGATCTGGGCTTGATGCCTGAGGATACAAAGTCCATGGAGAAATTAAGGTTTTTTTTTTCTTACCAATACATTATTTTATGTTTATGAGAAACTTATTCTGAGCCTGATTTCCAAAAGTGTGCAAATATGTCTAAGTGTACTAATTGGTGATAAAGATAACGAGCTTGTGGTAAAGAAGACTGATGATTAAAATCCATTCTTTACTTTCTATGTGATAGTTTGTCTTTATGAGGGTTGTTTTTCCCAAATACACAAAAATGGAGATGTTTGTATGGGTGTCTTTTGGCACAAATTAAATCTCATAGTTAATTTTTTTGTTTCCACCCTCCATTTATATACCTACACCTACCTGCCTGCTTCTTTATTGTTGCACAGTATGATTCTATCCCTAAAATTGTTCTCTCCATAACACTGACCTACAAGGCACTTTCTATCTGTTTTCTGATTAATAAGTTATACAATGATGATGCATCTGAGTATTTGGGGGATTTTTTTCATTCCCAACTGTTGACTTACTTTGAAGTTCATAGACAGGATGAACTCTGGGCTCAATAATTATGGTAATGAGATATCAGGTCCCAGGAGAGAAAAAGTGGAGTAAAAAATAAAAGGGACAAATCCACATGGAATGAAACCAGCAAGACGTGCCAATCAAGAATTAGAGAGCAAAGGATAAGGCAGAATGACATTCTGAAGCTAGAATTTGAAAAGGAACAATTAACTCCTCTCTCACTAATCACCTGGGACAGTAATAAATAGAAGTTGTATGTAGAAGTACAGGAAGATAGTTCTCAAAGTGTAGTTTTCTATGTTAAAACTTTATTTGTCATAACACTAAGAAATACTTTCCTTTTTATATGGCTGGAGTGGTGGTGCAGCAGTAGGGTGTCCGTCTTGCATGCAGCTGACCTAGGATGGACCGTGGTTCAATCCCCCAGTGTCCCATATGGTCCCCCAAGCCAGGAGCAATTTCTGAGTACAGAGCCAGGGTAACCCCTGAGTGTCACTGGGTGTGGTCTGCCCCCAAAAAATACTTTCCTTTTTTCTAGTGTCATTCTTTAAGTGTTCTCCGAAGGTGACTTGAGACCATCTAATATGTATTATGATAACAAAAAATATTGAATTAAAAATTAAGAGAATTCAGCTGTCTTCTTTGAAGCCCAGTTTCTAAGCAAGTTGCAACATAGTACATTTATTCCATTGCCTCACTTTGTTTCCTTTATTTTATGCACATGATTATACATTTAATTTTATTTACAGTAATACATAAAATTATATTATTCAATACAAACTATTTTCAGTATGGAGGATAACTTTGAAGACAAAGGTCTTCATTAGTATATGTAGGAAAGGGTAAAGACATTGTAACAATTCTCTGAAAGATGATGGTAGATTGAACTGAAATAGAGTAGTAAGGATAGTTTACTGGTCATATTTTGGCAACAATTTTAGTACAACAAGCATATAGTGTAAATAGTAATATTAAATATAATAAACAGAGAAAAGGAAAGTATGATATATAGCTTTGGAACTAAATAAATTCCAATTAAATAATGTTCGTTGAAATGGAAATTTTGAGTTAGAGAAAATTTTGAGAGAAAAGTAATACTTCCTTTTGACCAGGTTGAATTAGACAATTCCAAGTAAGTATTGTATAAATAAGTGTGAGAGTCAGGAAAAAAGTGCAGGATATACTACAGAATTCATAGGGTTGATATTGAAGTTTTAATGGAGTGTTAAGTTCTTTTAGAAATAAAAATACAAAGTAAATTAAAATGGTTAGAAACATTCTGGGAAAGATAACTTTTAAAAGTAAAAGAAGATAGGCCAGAATAGTATTTTAAAGGATTAGATAAAGAAATTTAAGGAAAACTAGGTAAGTATGATATAATTAATTACACCAGAATAAAGTGATTTCAAAGAAGAACTGAAGAAATAGTACAATGGGTATGGTGCTTGCCTTGCACACATCTGGTCCAGGTCCGATCATTGGCACCCAATATGATACCTGAGCACTACCAGGAGTGCTCCGTGAACACAGAGTGTGCCCTGTGCATTAAAGATATGGCCCACCCACCCCCAAAAAAACTGTCATAGAATTTCTTTAAAATCAATTTATTTTTAGTTTTGTTTTATTACAGGCTACTCTCTGTGTTGCTCATGGTTAACTTCTGGATCTGCATTCAGAGATCACTCCTGTCTGTATTCTGATGTCCTTATGGATTGAACATAGGCCACAAAAGTGCTAAAGAGAGCCTTACCTACTTATTATCTCTCCAGACCAGAAAATTCTATAACTTATACTACTGAGAGTCACTAATTTGAAGACAGAGTAATTGGTTTTTACAAATATTAATGATATCAGTAAATTTGCTTAAGTAGATTATGAGAAATATGGGCATTTGAAGTAGTTAGCAATAATATCAGAAGATGATCAGGTGAAATCAAAGGCTTTATACAATTTGGAATAAATTTGGAAATAGTGGGATCTGAAAATGAACTTTCAGAAGATATTCTTTAATATGTAAGATATGAAAAAGTTTGATAGTGATCATAGATATTGTAAAATAAGCAGGACTGGTGTTTTGGTGAGGTTTGCTAGAATAGTTACTGTAAAATAAATACACTAGTAAAAGTCGTTGGGAAGACCCACTTAATATGTAAAGTAATTAAACCTTATTTTCAAGTAATTGTTAGTGATTACCAGAGCAAGATTATCATCTAGGGAAAGATTATTTCCTCAAGGTCCTAAGGGACCAGAGTATTATTGACTCATGGAGTTCAATGTCTGAAGTCACCAAGTTTTAGAAAAGAGGAAGAAAACCTGTTTGAAAAATATTCTGAATAGAGAGAGAAAAATGGTAGGTGATTCAACAAAAGCAATACAAATGAAATTGTTTTATAAAAAAAGAAGAGAGGAATATGGAAGAATCAACACTTTACCTTCCTAAACATTAGGAAACAAGGAGATCAAAGGACTAAGGAGATAGATAACAGGAATTAAGTGTGTGCTTTGTATATGTTGTGTCATACTATGACACAAACATATGATATGACCTCATAATATGACTTCCCTTCCTGCCTTGAACCAAACAGAACCTTTAAGTATTTATTAAAAATATTTTTGTTTGTGACGTCTTAAGAAAAAGATGTTCTCAGAGAACAACAAAATTTCAATTTATTAAAAATAACATACTCAAGGCCAGAGTGATAGCACAGCCATAGGCTGTTTGCCTTGCACACAGCTGACCCAGGACAGACCTGGGTTCAATCCTCAGCATCCCATATGGTCAGTCTTCTGAGCCAGGAGCGATTTCTGAGAGCACAGCAAAAAGAAACTCCTGAATGTCACCAAGTGTGGCTCAAAAAAAAAAAAAAGAAAAGAAAAAATAACATATTCAAAAGCAGCAGTAACTCTAGCTTGTGCTGAGGCTGGCAGAAGCCCTGAGAAAGAGAGGGATGAGTGTCCCCTGTCCCAAAGGACAAATTTAAGCTGACAGGTGAATCCTCTTCTCTGCTGAGGGAACAAACCTTTCTTCTGCCCAGAGACAAAAAGATCAGAGAAGTGCTGCTGCTCCACCTTGATAGGAAGCTGCACTTAATGCCTAATCAATGTACAATAGCACAATACATAGAAAAACTCAGTGCAATGGACACTATGGGAAAGCATCACAGAACACCACCATGCTTATAAAATGAAGATAATGAATCTGAAGACCTAACAAGTACCAGCCAACTGCAGAGCCTCTCTGAGAAAGACTTTAGAGAGGAATATTAGAGAATGTTCAATAGACTCAAAGAATCCATGAGATTAACCAGGTAAATCACAAATAATAAATCAAGAAGACGTGAAAGTGGAAATAAGAAAACTCTAAATCGAAATAACAGGGCTAAAAGCTTAGTAGGCAAAATAAAAACCTGTATTTCTTTTTTGTCAAATTACCTATCCATTTCTTCCCTTTTTTTGATGGTATTAGATGATTTTTTCTTATAAATTTCTGTCAGTGCCTTTTATATTTTGGATATTAGCCCTTTATCTTATTGGTATTGGGTGAATAGTTACTTTGTCAAAGGAGAAATACAAATGGCGAATAGGAACATGAAAAAAATGCTCCACATCACTAAGCATCAGGGAGATGCAAATCAAAACAACTGTGAGGTACCATCTCATGCCATAAAGATTGGCACACATCACAAAGAATGAGAACAAGCAGTGCTGGAAGGGATGTGGAGAGAAAGAATCTCTTTTTCACTTGCGGTAGGAATGCTGTCTAGTCCAACCTGTATGGAAAGCTATAAGGAGATTCCTCCAAAAACTGGAAATTGAGTTCCCATACAATCCAATTATGCCACTCCTAGGGATATACTCTAGAAACACAAAATTACAATACAAAAAATCCCTTCCTCACACCAATATTCAATGCAGCACTATTTACAATAGCCAAACTCTGGAAACAACCAAGATGCCCTTCAACAGATGAATGACTAAAGAAACTGTGGTATATATACACAATGAAATATTATGAAGCCGCCAGGAGAGTTGAAGTCATGAAATTTTCCTATATGTGGATGTACATGGAACCTATTATGCTAAATGAAATAAGTCACAGGGAAAAAGATAGAAAGAGATAGACGCAGAATAGTCTCACTCACTTATGGGTTATAAGAAAGATATGACAGTTTTGCAATAATACTAAGAGACAAAGAGAGGAGTGCTGGAAGATCCAGCTCACAACATGAAGCTCACCACTAAGAGTAGTGAGTTTAGTTAGAGAAATAACTACACTGAGAACTATCATACTGATATGAATAAATGAGAAAAGTAGAGAGCCTGTCTAGAGTACAGATGGGTATGGTGGGGTGAAGTGGGGAGAAAGGAGATTTGGGACATTGGTGATCCAAATGTTGCACTGGTGAAGGGGGGGTGTTCTTTGCCTGACTGGAACCCAACTACAATTATATTTGCAATCAAGGTGTTTAAATAAAGGTATTTTTTAAAGACATATAGTAGAGACTTAGATTAGAAAACAAAACCTGATTTCTGCTGCATGCAAGAAACACACCTCCAAGTACAGAATAGACACAGGCTTAAAATAAAAGGATGGAAGTCAATTATTCAAGCCAATGGTACAGCTAAATTGCATTTAACCTAAAGAAAGTGATCAGAGACAAAGAGGGTCACTTCTTACTGATCAGGGGACATACCAAGAAGTACTAACTCTGGTCAATATTTATGCACCAAATGCAGAGCCAGCAAAATATGCAAGGCATTTGTTCACAAACCTGGAGAAACATATGAAAGGTAATGTGATAGTAGTAGGAGATTTCAATATTCCACTATCACCACTGGACAGATCCACCAGACAAAAAACTAGCAAAGAAATAAGAGCCCTAAATGAGAAATTAAGAGAACTAGGGCTAATACTTATATAAGGGTTCCCCCACCCAAAATCAGAATACACATTCTTCTCAAGTGCACATGGAACCTTCTTCAGAATAGACTATGCTTTAGGATATAAATCTAACTTGCATAAAGTCACAAATATAAAGATTATTATGAGTACCCTATCAGATCATTATGCAACAGAAATCAAAAAAGAAAGCTTTGACATACCCAAAAGTTGACCTATTAGTTTCCTTTCCTTACATGTACTATACTTAGTACTCAGCGCACCTCTTGCCCTCCACACCTCTCTAAATTAATATACACCTAAGCTAACTTCTTTATGTTTATATGTGCGCAGGAGCACACAGAGATAGGAACCCTCCATGAGGGACAAACCTAAACCACAAACAATACCTATAAACCACAAACATACCTATACCCTATATAACCCCTCTCATATTCTATTCCCTCTCCCTCCTCCAGAAATCCGACTATTCCTTCACCCCTCAATCCCATCCCCGATATCCCCACAACACTGTAACTCTTCACCCTCAGTTCTTAACCCAGTAGGCATCAAGATCGACTTCCTGCCCCAATGAGCCAGTACCCACTACCCAAGTGAAGAGACACCCACTCAAACTCTCACCTCGCTCCCAGCAAGAAAATACAACCAACACCCCGACTGACCCATGCAGTGTGGCCCTCCTAATCACACTCCCTATTGTGGACTGTGGCTTGATATCGGAACTAGCTCCAAAGGACCCACACTGCAAGAACTCTACCCAAGACCTCCCTGCCTGGACCCCACACCTCACAAGGTAGTCTCAAAAGACAATGGGGAGGCCTATACTTTCATCATAAGTATAGACCTATATAAAACAACCTGTTATCCTGTTTCTCCCCAAATGTAAAGTGATCTCCGGTATGACTTTCTCCCTTTTTCTTTGTTTTGTTTTCTTTTTTATTCTTGCTGGTTTCTTTTATTTGTTTGTTTTGTATTGTATTGTTTTAGTTTTTGTTATTTGATTTGATTTGTTTTTGCTTCTTTTGGGTCCCTCCTGGCGGTACTCGGGGGATGCTCCTGGTTGTAAGTTTGGAGAATACCCCGGGAGGACACGGGGGACCATGGAGGATGCCGGGATCTGAGCCATCTGAGCCACCGTCCTTCTACAGGAAGGACAGATGCCTTGTCTCCATGCTATCTCTCCTGGCCCCACTTTATTACTTTAATTACGTCTTTTTTCTTATAATTATGTCTTTTGTTTTATCTTTTTTTAAAAGAAACTTTTATTCTTTTAGATATATGTGAGCATATATATTCTTACTTTTTGCCAGGTGTCTGTTTTCTTTTCTCTCCACCCCCAAATCCACCAGCGATATAATGTAGCACCACTTCTTCCTGCAAAGACATATTAAACAAAGGGGAAATTGTACATGTAAAATAAGCTCTTATCTACTAGGGATAAGAACTCATACTTGTTTAAAACACAGGGACATCTCCCACCCTGAACGTATGTCATGTAGAAACAACTTAGGCTCCACGGAACTAGACACCGACCGTCCAGCTTTGACTCCTGGATCCCAGACATAGAAATGACAGAGTTCTCCACAACAGCTCCAGGAGCCAAATCCCCTCCAGGGCATTCACAAAGCTGCTCTGACACCACCATGCACCAATTCCAAACTGATAACCTGACAATGAGGAAGTGGGAACAAATTGATCTAAGAGCAAGTTGTCCTTCCTCAACAGCTAACGATAAGACAAAATCAGAAAACATGTCACCCTTTGATCTGTGCAAAAGCCAAGATTGCTATATACAGACGACTGGTTGTTACAACCAGGACTGTACAGTACGCATCCTGGGACCAACAACAACAACAGCAACAAAAAGCTCTAGCCTAGCTTTTGGTCTACGATTTGTTCAACAAACAAGATCTCCGACTCCAGAGGTCTAACTGAGACAACCGCATCTGAACGGGTTTTCCGGAAACATAACGAAAGACTTTATCCCAGGCTCCATCCTAGGAGCAACATAATGACCAAGACCACCAACTACAGAAGATGGATTAAAACGACATTGAAGAAGCATAACTGCTAGAACCACAAAGAAAGACTTCATCATAAGCTCCATTACTTGAGCTGCATAGTCACCAAGATCACTAGATACAAAGGTCTGATGTTACCATCCAAGATGAAGCAGAAGTCTTCCATACACCATGGAAGCACCAAGGGGAGAGTAAATGATCATGCAAGGAGTCTATAGTTAATCCCATGACAGTATACTTCAGAGAAACCCTGTATCTCCTAGGCCAAGGAAATTTTCTCTACAATATCCCCAATAGTTACTGTGCCTATGCAGGGGGGAAAAGAAAAGGAAAAAAAAGCACAAAACAATCATTTTTCCACATATTTACTTATCGATTGATTGATTTTTTTTGACATTTTTATTTTGGTGTATAGATTGAAGTTGATGTCTCCAATATTATTTTATTTTATTTTATCTTATATTTCTCTTCCTTTTTGCACTCCAGCATGATTTGATTTCAGAACTGAGACTATTGAGTGATGCCTGTCCTTATTGCTGTACTGCTCAGTGGATATTTAATTTAATATTTCTTTCTGTATTGTTGTGGTGTTTCAATTACCTTTTCCACACCCTCTTTCAAACTGAGACTGAAGCTTCTAGGACTTCGCCCATTTTCAACATATTTGACTTCTTTTTTTTTTTCTTTTCTTATTTTGTGCCCTAATCTATTGCTTTTCTTTCCTTCAAAAAAAAAAAAAAAAACCACATAACTCTATTTATCTAGCTCCACCTCTTAAATAGAGGGGAAAACAAGGGAGGGTAACAGGACCAAACAGATATATGATCACTAATAGTAAGCTAGACAAAGAGGAAACCACCTACTCTAGCAGCCCGGGGGGGGGGGGGGTGATAGTGGGGGATATGAGTTGCAGAAAGGGAACTGGGATGGGGGGAGGACATATTTGGTGATGGGTATTCCCCTGATTCAATGTTAATATGTTCCTAAGATACTACTGTGAAAGATATGTAAGCCATTATGATAAAAAAAATTCTGTTTTAATCAGAAATGTTCTTTGACTTATTATATTATGTTAATTATATTATATGTTATGTTATGTTACTATATTATGTTATGCTAGTTTACCTCAATATGTTAATCAATTTTGTCTCTTGAATAAATTCTTACAATAAAAAAAAGAAAGCTATGGAGAAAAATCCAACACCTAGAGATTAAACAACATACTGCTCAACAACAGCTGGATCAAAGAGGAACTCAAGGAAGAAATCAAAAGATTACTTGAGACAAACTTTAATGAAGAGACAAATTGTCGAAATCTATAGGACACACAAAAGCAGCAATTAGGGGGAAACTCATAACAATACAGGCCTATGTCTGGAAAGAATCTGGACAAAATCAATAACTTAAAGGTACATCTTAAAGAGCTCGAAAAATGGCAGCAAAGAAACCCATACACAACCAGAAGACAATAAATAATAAAAACCAGAGTATTAATAAACAACATAGAAACTAGGAAAAATCAATGAGAAAAATGCAAAATCAATGAGACTAGCAGTTGTTTTTTAGAAAGAATAAACAAGATTGACAAACCACTGGCAAGACTCACCAAAAAAAAGAGAAAACACCCAAATAAATAGGATCACAAATAAAAGGGGAGAGAATACAACAGAACCCCAAGAAATCCAACACATCATGAGGGCTTATTATGAACAACAATACTCAGTCAGGTTAGAGAACCCAGAATATACTGACAGATTTCTGGAAAAAATATCATCTTCCAAGACTGGATAAGGAGGATTAGAAAGCCTAAACAGGCCAATCACATGTGAGGAAATTGATCCGTAATTTAGAAACTCCCCAAGAACAAAAGTCCAGGTCCAGATGGTTTTACAGGTGAATTCTATCAAACATTCCAAAAAAAAATTACTACCACTGATCCACATGGTCTTCCAAAACATTGAAAAGACAGGAATCCTTCCTATTTCCTTTTATGAGGTGAATATCACATTCATTTTCAAAGATGCCAGAGACACTGACAAGAAAGAAAATTACAGACCAATCTCTCTAATAAATATAGAACCAAAAATCCTCAACAAAATCTTAGCAAATCGAATTCAGCACTACATCAAAAAGATTATTCACCATGACCAAGTGTATTACCTCCCAAGGATGCAAGGATGGTTTAACATATGCAAATCAGTCAACAACATACACCATATCAACAACAAGAAAGACAAAAATCACATGCAGAGAAGGCGTTTGACAAAATCCAACAACATTTCTGATGAAAACACTCAGCAAAATAGGACTGGAAGGAACCTTTGTTAAAAGCTCATAGCCGGGGCCCGGAGAGATAGCACAGCGGCGTTTGCCTTGCAAGCAGCCGATCCAGGACCAAAGGTGGTTGGTTCAAATCCCGGTGTCCCATATGGTTCCCCGTGCCTGCCAGGAACTATTTCTGAGCAGACAGCCAGGAGTAACCCCTGAGCACTGCCGGGTGTGACCCAAAAACCAAAAACCAAAAAAAAAAAAAAAAAAAAAAAAAGCTCATAGCCAACATTATCTTTAATGGTGAAAAACTGAAAGCATTTACACTAAGGTCAGGAACTAGGCAAGGCTGTCCACTCTCTCTACTCTTATTCAATACAGTTTTAGAAGTCCTAGCAATAGCAATTAGACAAGAGAAGTGAATCAAAGGAATCCAAATTAGGAAAGAGGACTCAAACTATCACTTTTTGCAGATGATATGATGATGGGAAAACATCCAAATAAATTGGATCACAAATAAAAGGGGAGACATTACAACAGAACCTCAAAAAATCTAATATCATGATCCAAGTTCATCATTATTATGAACACCTGTTGACTCAGTTAAGTTAGAGAACTCAGAAGAAATCGACAGATTCCTAGAAAAATGTCATCTTTCACGACTTAATAAGGAGGAAGTAGAAAGCCTTAACAGGCCAATCACATATAAAGAAATTGAAACAGTAATTAAGAAACTCTCCAAAAATGAAAGCTCAGGACCAGATGGCTTTACAGGTGAATTCTATCAAACATTCGGAGAGAAATTAACATTCGGAGAGAAATTACTACCATTGATCCCCAGGCTCTTCCAAAACATTGAAAATACAGGAATCATTCCTAATTCCTATTACGAGACTAAAATCATGCTCATTCCCAAAACTGATAGACACCACCAACAAAAAAGCTGCATATCAATCCCACTAATGAACATGAATGCAAAAATTGAACAAAATCTTAGCAAACCGAATCCAACAACATATCAAAAAGATTATACACCATGATTAAGCGGGTTTTATCCCAGAGATGCAAGGATGGTTCAACATCATACACCACATCAACAATAAGAAAGACAAAATCTGCATGATAATATCAATTAACAGAGAGAAGGCATTTGGCAAAATACACAACCATTCATGATGAAAATACTCAGCAAAATGGGTTTGGAAAGAAACTTCCTCAAGATAACTACAGCTATCTATTACAAACTCATAGCCAACATTATTCTTTTTTTTTTTTTTGCCAACATTATTCTTAATGGTGAAAAAAATGAGAACATTTCCACTAAGTCAGGCACTAAGCAAGATTGTCCACTATCTCCACTCTTGTTCAACATAGTTTTATAAGCCCTAGCGATAGCAATTAGACAAAAGAAGGGAATAAAAATAGGGAAAAAGAAAATCAAGCTATCTCTATTTTCAGATAATATGATGACATACCTTGAAAATCTTAAAGAGTTCACAGAAAAGCTCCTAGAAACAATAAAGCAATACAGCAAAGTGGCTAGCTACAAATTCAATACACAAAAGACAGTAGCATTACTGGAGAAAGAGATTAAGGAGTCTATCTGGGGTCCGAGAGACAATATGGATGTAAGACATTTGCCTTGCATGTAGAAGGACAGTGGTTCGAATCCCAGCATCCCATATGATCCCCCGAGCCTGCCAAGAGTGATTTCTGAACATAGAGCCAGGAGTAACCCCTGAGCGCCACTGGGTGTGACTCCCCCCCAAAAAAAAGGCAAAAAAAGGAGTCTATCCAATTTTAAATAGTCTGTAAACATATCAAGCACCTAGGAATCAACCTAACAAGAGAGTGAAAGACCTATATCATGAAAACTTCAAAACACTTCAGAAAGAATTTGAAGAGGACCTAAGGAATTGTAGAACATCCCATGCTGATGGGTAGGAAGAATAACATTGTCAAAATGATTATCTTACCTAACTACTATATAAATTCAATGCAATTCTTATTCAAATTCAGACATCATTCTTCTAAGAAATTAAAACAATCAATTATAAAGTTTAGCCAAATCCATATTAAACAAGAAGCCTGGTGGCATTTCTTTGCCTAACTTGAAGCCCTACTAGAAAGCCATAGTGATCAAGAAAGACATCATGGTACTGAAACAAAAAGAGTCTCAGACCAATGGGTCAGAATAGAATTTCCAATGACATACCCCAAATATATGGTCAACTAATATTTGACAAAGGAACCAATAATTTGAAATGGAACAGACAGTATCTTCAACTAATGGTGTTGGAACAACTGAATAACCAATAGATTGATCTATACCTCACACCTTACACAAAAGTCAACTCAAAATGGATTAAAGACTTTGAAATAAGACCCAAATCTATAAAGTTCACTGAGGAAATAATATGCAGATCACTTCTAGACATATACCTCAAAAAGTCTTTGATAATAGGATGCCAATGTCAAAAGCTATAGTATCAAACCTAAATAAATGAGACTATATCAAACTAAAAAGTTTCTGTTTGGCAAAAGAAATACTGGTTAAAACTCTAAGACAGCTAACAAAATGGGAAAAAATTGCACTCAATACATCAGATAAAGGGTTGATATCTAGTATATACAACACACTCAGAAATGTTATTTACACAAAATCTAAAAATAAAATAAAAATGGGGTTATGAAATTAATAGACACTTCTCTGAGCAAGAACAACAGGTGGCCAATAAACACATGAAAACATGTTCATCATCATTCATCATTAGGGAGATCCAAATCAAGACAATGAGGTATCATCTTATATCATTGAGGATGGCACATATCAAAAAGAATGGAAACAGCCTCTGCTGGCCAGGATGTGATAAGAAAGGAACTCTCATTCACTGCTGGTTAGAGTGCTGCTTGATAAAACCCCTATAAAAAAACAGTATGTAGGGTTCTCAGTAAACTCAAGATTGAACTACCATATGACCCAGCAATCCCTCTCTTGAGTATGCCCAGGACGAAAAGACATTCATCCAAATGTATGTATGCACACCACTATTCATTGCAACACTCAATACAATAGCCAAGACCTGGAACCAACCAAGATGTTCAACAAATGATGAGTGGATCGTGAAGATGTGGTACATATACACAATGGAATACTACATATCAATAAGAAATGATACAATCATGCAATTTACAGCAACATAGATGGAGCTGGAAAATATTATGTTATATCAAGTAAGTCATAAGAAGGTCAGATACAGAATGATATAACTTATATGTGGTATTTAGAATAAATCCATGAAGAAACACAACTGTCTAAATGGTAGATACTTTGAACACCATAGGTGCCAGGGTAAAACGAGGAGATGAGATCAAATCAAGTGGAAGAGGAGAAGCACAAAGCCTATACTATCTTTTATATTACAAAGAAACCTACAACAGCAGAAACAGCTGCTTGTATCATACAGGTGTTCAGTCAACCTCTCACTACAAAAGCATATAATAATTACTAATGTTTTAATCCACAGAATCAGGTGCAGAATACATTGGATGCCAGGGACTACCACTACAGTGCTTTCTGTAAGTAAGTTTAATGCCTTGATTTTATAATATATAAAATAACTGTATGTCTCCTTTGTTCACAGAGGTTAGTGGAGATATAGATTGGGCACTCTAACTTCGCAATTCAGTGCTCAAACAAATTAGACTCCAAATACAGTAATCATTATGACAATGGCTTGATAAAATACTACATGATTATATTTTCTACTATGACCTAAAGTTTATGATCATGGAGACCACAGAACGAGGCAACTGCACAACAGAAACGTAAGTTGCAGGTCCCATTCATTGAGTATGTTTTTAAAAATTACTATTATCCCTTCTCTATTTTAATGTTATTATTAATGTTATTATTTTTCTTTTCTTTATTTATTTATCTTGTAATTTTACTTCTCTTCTTTTTCACTCTTCTTCAATTCAAACTATGTTACCATTATAGCATAATACCCACATGTTTAATTTTATTTCAAAAAAGGAACCTTGATGCACAGGCATGGGGGGGACTTATAACACAGGATAGACTCCTCTTATAGTCCTTGCTATTATATTGTTTATCACTCCAGAAATGAAAATTATGTTTATCCTAAAATTTATAAAAGTTTACCCTTGCCAGTGATAAAGTTCCGAGAAATTGGAAAACATTTTCTCTCTGATATGCTGGACCAATATTTTTATCTATCTTATTTTTATTTATTCTTTTTTCTTTTAATATATTTTTTCATTTATCTGTTTTTCATAATTCAATTCTTTTTTTTAATTTTTTATTTCTAATTCTGAGAACAAGGATTCAAAGAAAGAGGACAAGGTAAAGTTACAGCGGAAGGACAATCACCCATAAACAGAATTCTCAGAAGTCCCCTTGCTGATATCTTAATTTTGAACTTTCAGCCAAAGAACATTAAGAAAAATAAAATGGAACCCATGTAAAATTACTTTGTCTCTCAAGTCCCAGATTGTAATACATAATATTTCTTAGCACACAAAGCAATCTAAAGCCACAAAACTAATTCTTTTAAGCGCTCTAGACCATCCCATAAGGGTCAGGACTCCAACTGCAACCTATGAATAGATGTCTGTCTATAAGTAGGCATCAGTTTGTATGCAATGGACTCCTCTATGTTTGCCTAACCTATATTGTAAAAAATCCATGCCTATATGGTATATAGCCCCTGTTATATTTTATTCCTGCCCCCCCCATTCAGAACTCCTTATATACTCTCACCTCCTCAATCCTGATTTGTTATATTTCCCTAATTAACCATCTTTAACCTTAGTTCTTAACTCTTTGGAGGTGGGAGTCAGCTGCCACCTGACTCCCAAAACTAAAGGTCATCCTCTCATCCCCTCATCTTGTATCTTCGAAAGAAACTACAACCAATATTTCTGCTCACACAATCCATTATCCCTCTTTCACTCATCCCCCTCAATGTGGACTATTGCTTGCTACTGAACTCAGCTACAGATGTATCCCCAGCTTGAGAACACTACTCCGTTCCTTAAGACTGCAAATCATTTCTCAGACTTAATAAGACCATGGTGTGGGATGAAACTGCTCCCTGGATCTCATCCCCTCAAGACTATCTTAAAAGACTTAATGGGGATATCTATATTTTTCTTGTATGTTTAATTTCTTAATAGCATACCTCTTAGTATTTTTATTTCCAAATGTAAAGGTAGTCTCCTCCATACCTTTTTTTTAATTACTGTAATTTTTATTTTTGCTTGTTTTAGTTCAAGTAGAATGGTTCTACTTGGGATAAAAGCTCAGGTCAAAACCAGGGGACAGGTATTGTATAGCTTGTCATTTTCACCCCCAAATGCACCAACAATAGAATGTGATATTGTTCCTTTTTGCATATGCACACTAAAATTGAGAAATCTTAAATATAGGAACAAGTTCTTATTTACTAGGGATAAGAACCTATAAATTTTATAATACAGGGGCACCATCCACCCTGCCATGGGGGACTCGACTTAGACCTCATGTTATCAAACATCGACCATACAACCCTGAACCCCAGATCCCAACTTTAGAACTGGCACAGTTCCCTGCAGTGGCACCAGGAATTACCAACCCCCTGAGGGAGTCCCTAATACCACTCTTGTACCAACTTGCCCAGAGTAGATTCATATGACACCCTGTCAACAAGGAAACAGAAACAACTTGATCTAAGGGCAAGTTGCCCTACCTAATCACCTAACAGTGAAATGGTATCAGAAGACACTCTGTCCTTTGATCTGTGCAAAAACCAAGATCACTAAATATAGAAGACTGACTATATATAAACTATATATGACTATATATATAGAAACGTGACTGAGCAGAACTTCTAGAACCATAAAGAAACACTCTGTCCTAGACTTTATCCTAGGATCTGTACAAAAACCAAGATCTTCATTTACAGAAGACTTACTTTGACAACCACAACTGAGCAGAACATTATTCAAAATCACAAAGAAATACTTTCAGGTTTGACAATAAACAGGTCCCTAGCCTGTAGTTGGGAACATGACAGTGTGCTTCAATGGTGGACACATCCTGTTTCTCTAAGGCCAAGGGAATTATCTTTCTAATTTCCCCAATACTTGATGTGCTATGCAAAACAAACAAAATCTTACCATACCAGCCCCCTTTTCTTTAAAATTCATATTATAGCTTCTTGACAGGAAGGGACTCCAGCCCATCTTTTTTTCAATAAGAACCATAGAATCTGAATCATCTTGTTCTGCCTCAGATTTTTATGTCTTTCTACAAACTTAGAAAAAAAGGAGGGGATTGGACTTAGGGGCAAAGCATTGGAAATAAAAAAAAAAGATCAATATTAAATACCCAACTCAAAGCTAATGACAATAGGATCAAGAGACCCAAACCACAACAAGCTAAACACAAAAGGGAGCTGTTACAATATCAGTCTAAAGGTCTATGGGTGGAGGTATGGATGTATGCTGGGAGCAGTGGCAGAGAGAGGTCATCAGTGGTGATGAGAATTGCCCTAATTCATTCTTACTATGCACCTTAAATACAACTGTGAAAGATTTGTAATTCACATCGGTCTCAATAGAAATTAAAAAAAAATAAATTAATGAACTGGAAATACAAAAAAAATCAGAAAGATCAATTAATGCAAGAGTTGGTTCTTTGAAAAATAAACAATATCGGGGCCGGAGAGATAGCATGGAGGTAAGGCGTTTGCCTTTCATGCAGGAGGTCATCGGTTCGAATCCCGGCGCCCCATATGGTCCCCTGTGCCTGCCAGGAGCAATTTCTGAGCCTGGAGCCAGGAATAACCCCTGAGCACTGCCAGGTGTGACCCAAAAACCAAAAAGAAAAAAGAAAAATAAACAATATCAACAAACCATTAGCTAAACTCACAAAGAAATGAAGGAGAAAATTAATAAATCAAATTATAAATGAAAAGAAGATTACTACAGAAACTATTGAAATTCAAAAGTAATCAGATATTACTTTGAAAAACTATATGCCACAAAGCATGAGAACCTGGAAGAAATGGATAAATTCTTGGACTCCTATAATCTCCAATGTTAAACCAAATAATTTGTCATATTTGAACAAACTTATGACTATTAAAGAAATCAAAATGGGAATCAAAAGTCTTCTGCCTGTTGCACATATCCCTTGATTAGTACAAAGTGTCCATCTTTGTCCCTTACAACTTTTCTGAGTCTAAAGTTTTTGTCATCTGATATTAATATGACCACTCCAGCTTCTTTAAGGTGTTTGTTTGCTTGGATGATTTTCCTCCAGCCTTTAATTTTGAGTCTATGTTTGTACTGACTATTCAGGTGTGGTTTTGTAGGCAGCAGAAAGTTGGATTCATCTTTTTGATCCATTTTGCCACTCTGTATTGCTTAACTGTTGCATTTAGTTCACTGATGTTGAGGGAGATAATTGTCATGGGATTTAATGTATCTTTGTGTAGAAGTTTTCTGTGTCTGTTGGTCTGTCTTGTCTTAAAGTAGTCCTTTCCGTTTTTCTTTAAAGCTGATTTTGCATTTGATAAGTTTTTTATGGTTTCTTATTCATGAAGCTATGTATTCTTCCTTCAAACCTCAACATGAGTTTGGACTGGGTGCAGTATTTTAGGTGAAGCATTCATTTCATTCAGTCTGTCACAATATCCCATCACTGTCTTCTGGTCTTGAGGGTTTTTTGTAATATGTCTGCTGTAAATCTTAATGATGCTCCTTTGAATGTAATTTTTCTTTTTGATCTTGCTGCTTTAAACCTTCTATTCCTATCTGTGGGATTTGTCATTGTGACTAGGATGTGTCTTGGGGTGTTTTTCTTTGGGGTTTTTTAGCTGGTACTCTTCGTGCATGCAGAATGTGGTTGTATGCAATCTTTAGCTCTGGGAGTTTCTCTGTAATGATATCTTTGAATGTTGATTCTTCCTGGGGATCTTCTTCCTGGGCGTCTGGGAATCCAATGATTCTTATGTTGTTTCTGTTGAGTTTGTCAAAGACTGCTATTTTCATCTGTTCACATTCTTTGAGTACTTTTTCCATTGTCTGATTGTTTGCCTTAAGGTTCTTTTCCAATCTCTTCTGCTCTGCAGAGTTCTGAATCTCATCTTCCAGCTCATTGATTCTGCCCTAGGCTGTTGTTACCCTATTGGAGAGGCTTTCCATTGAGGTGTTCAATTAATCTACTGAGTTTTTCAGTCCTGTTATTTCAGTTTGGAGTTTTTCTGATTTCTATCTTTGTGTTTTGTTTAGCTTGATCTATGCTTTCTTTGAGTTCTATGAACATCCTCTATATTTCTATTCTAAACTTCTTATCTGGCAGGTTAAATAGATGGCTGGTATTTTTTGGGTCATCAGAGCTACCTTCTTCATTCTCTGTGCATGGTGTTTGCCTATGTTTCCCGATTGTCATGCTTGCAGTGTGATTTTTTTCTACGTGTTATGATGGAGTTCATTAGTTAGATAAAGCATTTATCCTCTAAGGAAAGTGGAGTGGCTGAGCTCTTCTGGAGCCCCTGGCTGCTGTGGAGCCTCACTGGGTCTTTCTTGGCCTCCTCAGCAGAATTTCAGGGGACATAAGAGCAAGTAGGAGGAAGCAGAGAGATATTTTTTCAGTCCTTCTCCTTGTGGCTAAACACACAGCAGGGGTCAGGCACCACCCCCCATTCACAGGCAAAGAGAGAGATTACCTGGCTGCTGTGGTGCCTCTGGGAGATAGTGTTCACTGGGTCTTTCTTGGTCTCCTCAGCAGAATTTCAGGGGACAGAAGAGCAAGTAGGAGGTAGCAGTGAAAAAATTTTTTCAGTCCTTCTCGTTGTGGCTAAGCACACAGCCTCAAAAGTTTTCTGACAAAAACAAAAGCCTAGGCCCAGAATGACTCACTAACTCTTTAAAACTTTTCAAGAGGACCTACTGTCAATTCTTTTCATGCTCTTTCAGGAAATTGCAGAAACATAAATATTCCCAAATAGTTTTTATGAAGCTATCACCCTGATACCAAAAGGAGACAAGAAAGAGAACTACAGAACTCCATCCCTTATTAATACAGAGGCAAAAATCCTCAAAAAATTCTGAACAAAGAGGATCTAACATCTCATGAATAAGTTTATACAACATAACCAAGTAGGTTTCAATCCAAAGATGCAAGGATGGTTTAATATACAGTTCAATCAATGTAATACACCATATCAACAAAAAATAAATAAAACTATGGTCATATTAATAGGTACAGAGAAAGTATTTAATAAGTTCCAACACCATGAGTAAAAAAACTCTCAAGATGAGAATGAAACAAACTTTTCTCAACATAAGCAAGTCCATGGTAAATATGGGGAAATATACTCTATGGGGAAAGACTGAAAGCCTTTCCTCTAAAATCTGCTACAAGACAAGACTTCTCCCTCTCAGCATAATATTAGAATAAAAACAGACCCTCGGATCAATAGAAAATACTTCAATATACAGAAAATGAACCTGGCACACAATTAATTAATCTTTAATAAAGGAGAAAGTGGAGCAAATTGATATTGAGAAAACTGATAAGTCACATGCAAAAACGAGAGTTCAGAACTCTAACACCATGCACAAAGGTCAAATCAAAATGGATTAAAGACCTTGATATCAGACCTTCTATAGGCATATGGAAGAAAACTTGCAACTTAGGCAAAGCACTCTATGACATCTAGATTAACGACATCTTCAAGGAGGAAACACCGCTGTCCAAACATGTAGAAGCAGAGATAAACACATGGGACTACACTAAATTGAGAAGCTTTTGCATCTCAAAGAAACAATGAGTAGGATACAAAAGCCACCCACAGAATGGGAGAAACTATTCACCCAAACCCATCTGATAAAGGGTTAATATTCAAATATACAAGGTACTAACATAACTTAACAAAAAAAACTAACCCCATCCAAAAATAGGGAGAAGAAATGAATAGACATTTTTTCAAAGAAGAAATGCAGATGGTCAAAGGCACATGAAAAAATGTTCCACATCACTAATCACCAGGAAGATGTGAATCAAAACAACAATCTCAAACTACAGAGATTGGCACATATCACAAAGAAAAAGAACAACCAAAACTGGCATAGATGAGGGAAGAAGGATTCTAATTCACTACTGATGGGAAAGTTGATTGGCCTGACTTTTTGTAAAACAATATGGCTGTTCTTCAAAAAGCTGGAAATTGAGCTCCAGTATGATCCAGCAATACTACTCCTACAGATATACCCTAGGAACACAATAACAATACAAAAATGCCCTCTGCACCCCTATTTTCTTGCAGCACAATTTATAATTGCCATAATCTGAAAACAACCCACATGCCAAACAACAGATGAGTGTCTAAAGAAACTGTGGTACATTGACATAAAGAACTACTATTAGGAAAATGAAGTCATAAAATTTGCCTATACCTGGATGAACATGGATACTATTATGCTGTGTAATGGACCAGAGGGAGAAGAATAGACTTGAAATAGTCTCACTAATCTGCGATATATAAGAAAAATAAAAGACAGGATAGCAATACTATCCTGGCACAATGGAACTGAACACTGTGAGAACCAGCTCATAATAAGAAGTTTGCCACAAAGAGTGGTGAGTGCAGCTAGAGCACTAACCACAATGAAAACAACCATGACAATGATAGTGAGGCAGAGGCAGGGGGTTAGGCGGAAAAGGGAAATGGAGAGACTTTGGTGTTGGGATGATCACACTGGTGAAGAGTGATATACATTTTATGACTGAAACCCTAGTATGAAAGTTTTTGTAAAACAGTGATTAAATAAAAAAAAACAAAATTTTTCAAAGAAAAGAAAAAAGACATGCTAAAGGGAATATTGAGAGGTCTTTTGAAAAACCAGGAAATCAAGTAGGTAATGAAGAAGCAAAAGGGAATAAAATGGAGAAGCACGAGTCAGGCCTTTAGTTTTATTGTGGATATAGAAAAGTGGGTGATTTATAACCTAAGGCACATGTTCAACAACTCTGAAAATATGAAATAAGCTGCACCCACCAAACTTTGTAATGTGTCTATAAAGGTGCAAGCAGGGGAACAATCATGGGAGTTGGGGATGATGGAGGATGAGAATACTGGTGATGGAAGTTGACATTGGTAGTGGTATTGGTTTTGTACTATCATATGCCTAGAACTCAATTATCAAAACTTAGTAAATAATAGTCCTTTAACTAAATAATTAAAATATATAAAGAAGAGGAAAGCTAAGTAGCTTAGCTTTGGAGAGGCTGGCCATAAATTTTAATAAAGCAAAACATTCTCAAGGAGTATTAGAAATAGTAATATATAGATTGTATATATAGAATCATTTAGAAATAGTATAATTATACAATGATGGTTAATCTAGATTTCTGTTAGACTGAGAGTCGAGATGTGAAAATGATCAATCCAGAAGTTAATCCTGGAAGACTTTGCATTTTAAATGATAAAAAAACATGCACACTAGAGATGGTGGCAACTTGAGACCACCTAATCAGTGGAACGTCTAGTGATGTTCCTGGTCCCTCGATGTACCAGTTTAGAACCCAAGAAAACTGATCTTAATTGTTGCCACATTAGCTTATAAACCCTGAAAGATGAGTAAGTCAGGATAATTGATCTGAAAGAGAGTGCAATAATACATGCTTTATCTAGGGGCTTTCAGTGCAATGAACACAGAAAGAAAATTCAAGTTCAGGTCTGCTCCTGAAGTCAGGGGGCCCTGATTCAGGCTGCCGGTCATGACTGACACTTGACCCTGAGTGTCAGTATAAACAGCAAGTGAAGGCTGGAGATAGCATTGGCTTCTTAGGATCCCATGTTATTAGTGGTCTTATTTTAAGCTTTCATGTACTATGAAAATTTTTCAACAATTTTTTTCTTTTTTTATTGAGAGGGACCTGCTTGGAAAATGTCACAAATTGGGATGTTTTTATAAATCAACAAAATAAGCTGCCAATTTTCTCCATCTGCCCCAGACTTCCAGCTTCCTAATAAGCACCAGGAGATGGTATGAAACAGATGGCAGGAAATGTACATGGAACTTGGGCTTGAGAAAGAAGAATTGTGAGGCAATTGCTTAATATAACCCTCACTTTCCTTCTTTCCTTTACAAGGAAAATAAACTGAGTTTGGCCTTAGGGGAATTGAAACACCTTAATTCAACATAGCTGGCTTATAAAGAAACAGGTACCTGAAAATTCACTTATTTTTAAACCACATTTTCTGTTGGAAAGCTATAAAATGACCTTTATAATCTAGTCTATTCTTTGTTTTCAAATAAAGAAAAGAAGAAAATATCAAGAGAATAAACAGTTCATTTCTATGATGTCTGGTCTATCAGATAACAGGGTTATTTGGGAGGCTTAATTAATAGTCTAAGAAGTCTTAACTACTTTATATATCTTACATTTTATTGTTATGTATTAATATAAGCTCTAAGAAACCAGTCTCTATCTGCTTAACTTGCAGACTTCTGGTGCTGAAATCAGTTGCTGATTTCATCAAGAAAAACAGGGGATTATATTGCTCACAAAAGCACTTAAAAATCATTGAAATGCACATTAAGAGCATAAAACTAAAACTTATTTTGTATTTTGAGGGAATCTTGGTGATTTGAAGCCAATAAATGACCTATGGTCATATGGTCATGGTCCTATAAATTTTAATATCTAATTTTTGAATGACAAGTATTTTACTGTTATAGTGATATGTTCTGAACTTAATCATCAAAGAGTTTTAAACAGTATCAAGTTCTAATGCTATGCATATATTTTTATCTAGATTCTTTTCATTTATTTTAATCACACCAATGTTGCTTGATAAGACACTACATGTTTTAGGGCCACAATTTTATATTTATTATAAATTTATTTAAAATGTGTGTTACTGGATCAGCGCACTTACCACCAAAGTATCAATATTCTTTCATCAAAGTCCATCAGACTCGCTTCCTCTTTCTACCTCATTCTCTTTACCTCACTGGTGACTTTTTTTCTGTAGAGTTCTGTAGATTTATTTTCGTTTAGATTTGTCTCATTCCCTTGTTCTGTTTTTTTTTCTCTTCTGACTTAATTTCTCTCAGCATGATATTCTCTAATCCACTCATATTGTTGCAAAAGCATGATTTTATCTTTCCTTTAGCTGACAAGTATTCCATTGTGTATATAAATCAAAGCTTTACCCACTCATCTGTCATGGGCACTTGAGTTATTTACATAAGTTGGCTATCGTTAAGTATGACTGCAGTGAACTTAGATATACATCTAGCTTTTAAAATTCATGTTTTTGTGTTCTTTGGATATAATCTAGGAGTGTAATTGTTGGATATGTGATAGATCACTTTTTTATTTATTTTGAAACTCAATACTGTTTTTCAGAGACTAGACCAAATTATATTTACACCAACCATATAAAGAGTTAAAGAAAATATGTATTTTTAAAATCATATGTTGAAAAAGGAAATAGGGGTTACAAAAATTAAAGCTATGAATGATTCATCAGTATTTAATTTGATAGTAAAAGTGGGTTAGAAATTGAAGTGGAAAATTAAAATAATATTTAGATTCCTTAATTGATCTTGATATCTTCATAATGATCTAATATAATTAAATTATAATTAATTTATAGTTAAAGAGATAAGGTTTATAAATTTTTATAATGTGAACAGTGCAATTTGAAAATTAAAAATTCTTCAAATTTTACCTTATATAAATCAGTTTGAATCATACATAGTACTGATTTCTGAAGCTATTGGCATAGCACGATAACCTGATAATTTGAAAATAATTCTTGGTATTTCCAAGATGGTGGGAATGTTGTACTGGTGGTGGGGGGGGTTCTGTTTATGACTGAAACCCAACTACAATCATGTTTATAATTATGGTGTTTAAATAAAGATATTATTAAACACTAAAATGAACTTATACTCAAAAATTTAATCAAATATGGTGTTGCCAAGATGGTGGAAAAGGCAGTGGCAATGGTGATCTCCCAAGCAGTGTTCAGAAGGTCTGGGGTTCTACTCAGTGGTTTTTAACCAAACAAGTCGTTGGGTTAATATGAGAAACCAGTGGCAAAGAGCTGCCCATGATGCAGGTGATATGTAGATAACTATGGTGCTGGTAATAACTAGATAACTGGTGATAAATACCTGTGCTTGAGATCTCAAAAACTACAGTTGTTGGGAAGCATTCATAGTTGAATTCTTTGAGGACTGTGGGATGTCAGGAATCAAACCATGATTTCAAAAGAAGTAGATGTGCCTTAAACCTTATCAAACATTCCTGCATCTATCTTAGAATTGTTTAAAAAATGTAAATACAGTGTTTATATTTTACCCTGAATGCACACAGTTTCTATCTCCTTTCCTGACTCTTAGGACATTTTCTTCACCTGATTCACTTTATTCTTTTTTCCTCAATTTCTTTTTATTATAATTTATGTTATGATTAATAGTAGTTTTCCTTGCATACACTGTTCCACAGCACAATCAGTAATATTCTCAGGTCCTGTCCCATTCCCCATAACCCATGAAAAAACTCAAGTGTCTGTTGATATTGTTTTTATTTTTATTGCTTTTAACTCTCATACTATTTTTTATATTCCACATATGAGAGAAATAATTTTGTATGTGTCCCTCTCTGTCTGACATATTTTATTTCCTCTGGTCCCATATACAAAGCAGAGAATTTTAGAGTTTTACTTTTTTATATATTTAGATTTATTGAAATGAACAACCAAAGATTCCTTTAATAGGATGATCCAAGCAATCATGAAAATCTATTTCTTATTCACTACATTAATAACTCTGTATTGCTATATACACACTTTAATAGTATTCTCTGAAATTGACAGAACTCTTCATAACCTTAATTGTAGGGGAATCTCCAATGCCATTGATCAAGCAAATGAAAGTAAATATAAACAGAGAGACATGAAATTAAGAAATATCATTGTGTGGTTCTATTTCACTGAGACACTCCAAATAATTCCCCATGGTCAGTTTTCCCTCTCTGGAGACATCCTCCAGTCCTGGCAGGACTCTCAACTACTTCCACTGCCTCTTCAGGATTTAGATACAAACAGTGCTGAGGTTTTTCTACTGTCTCCATTCATTCATAGAGAGACCCTTACAAGAGGCCAGTTCCATTGCAACATTGCAGCATCTCTGACTGGTGACCTTTCTTTCCTTAACAGAAAGCCCCCAAGTACATCCAGAGTCATAGATTTCCCCCTTTCTCTGTGGGGCATGTAAGATCTTTTGAGAAGTCTGCTGTATCTAAATCTGCTATTCTAAACTTGCCTTACCTCATACTCTCCCATATTTTAACTCTGAAGGGTTTTTTGACATACAGCAATCTTCATGAATTCTGTATTACCAAGTTGAGTTATTAAGTGCTAAGTTGAACTGGTTCTTGCACAGATGACTCATGTTTGCACAACACTGGCTCTCTGGGAGTTTAAAATATAGAACTTTATTTGTTTTTCAGGTATTTAAGTTCTGGATGAATTTAGGCAGTTTTTAGTATTTCAGGATCAATTGAAATAATCACAGTTACATAAAAACAAATTATATATAAGCTATCAAAGGTAGTTTATTAAAATAAATTCTTCTGAGAAAAACTGAGAACATGGATCCAGAGAAACAACTTGCAGATTTCTCAAATGTAATTCTGTTTCTCAGAAATTTTGGTCTCAAGTCAATTTTGTACTATTGGGCTATATGCATAGAAGGTAGATAATTCTTCAAGAATTAAAGGAGACATCAGGTTATTTCCTTGATTAAAATGAAGATGAATGCTGTCTATAGCCATCTCTTACTCTGAAGAGTTAGACGTTATCTGGAGGCAGGAAAGCACAAGAGATGATTTTTATAAATATTTCTCTTTATCTTAATGTGTCTGTAGAGATAAAGCCCAGGGAGTACAATTGACCATTATCTCTTGTTCTTTCTTGCTGCAACTTGCAGTGTGGTAGATGGTGACTTGGAATGTAAAACTGCAAAACTGTTAGCTGTTCTTTTTTGCTTACTCAAGCCTCTGCAGCTGTCAGCTCTGCAGCTATCTTAGATCTGAGATACCTCTAACAAACAGTTTGTTTTTATTTCAGTCCACACAAGTCTATAGTCCATCTGCTCCTAGAGAAAATGTAGCTTCCTAGAATCCACACCAGATGTACAGAATGAGAACACATGCATAGAAGTATAAGTATTAGAATATTCAAAAACCAGGATCCTTCTATTATCTAAAAATTTAGAAATAACTACATTAAAATAATTTATGAGAGAATTCATATTAAATTATTTCTCTTTTATCACTTTTAGACTTTTTGCTGTATAACTGGTATAAGCTAAAAGTAACCCCTTGTGAGAATGCGATTTAGAAATTCTGGTACAATTGTGTTCCAATTGTGTTACTTCCTGTACTGAAGATGAGAAACTTCCTTAACTGCCCCCACTTTTTTTGCGTATTTATATTAAGGCTTTCCCTCACCTCTAGTCACAGGCAATTGTTGGTCTTCTTTCTGTTACTAAAATATCTATTTTATTATCAGTTTACATAAATTAAAACACCTAGTATATAGTTTATATATTGACTTCTTTGATTTAGCGTCAAGTTTTGTATACACATTCAGGACAATGCACACATCAATGTAAGGTCCTTTTTTATTTTTTAGCAGTAGTTCACAATACTCCACAATACCATACCATATATTCTTCATTTATTTACTAATTGTTCATATTTAAAATAATTCCAATGCGGTAATGTGGGGCTATTATATATAAAGCTGAAATGAATATGTGCAATATGTTTTTATAGTCTCAAAAACTTCTAGGAATTAGATTGTTAAATTGCATGATACATGTGGTTAACCTTATAACTATGATTTCTAAAGTTATAAATTACTATCATATTGTAAAACATAAGTATATCTAAAAAAATGTTTTTTTATCATAAAATTTATTTTCCAGTTTTCAAGTTAAGAATATTTGTATATTAAAATGTTTTAAAACATATATTTTGCTAGTAAATAGCTTTTTTCATATACGTGTCATATATGAACTTTTTTATTTCAGCAAACTTAATTCTTTTCTTGGCCCATTTAAAATATTCTTGCTAACCAACATCATAAGCTTTCTGCTACCTATTCATTTATAGTTATATAATTGTGGCTCTTTATTTTTATTTTTTTCTATGGTACAAAGTCTAAGTAAACTTGGTTTTTGTTTTTTTTTGTTTTTTGTTTTTTGTTTGTTTGTTTTTGTTTTTTGGCCATACCTAGCGATGCTCAGAGCTTACTCTTGGTTCTACACTCAGGGAGCACATATGTGGTGCCAGGGTATCAAACTCAGGTCAGCCACATGCAAGGCAAGCACCATACCTGCTGTACTATTGCTATGACCCTTCAATGTTCATTTTGTACACACATATCCAACAAACCTAGCAAGTTTTCTTTTGGGGGGCACACCCAGTGGCACTCAGGGGTTTCTCCTGGCTTGCGCTCAGAAATCACTCCTGGCCGACTCAGTGGACCATACGAAATGCTGGAAATTGAACCCAGGTTCGTCCTGGGTCGGCTGTGTGCAAGACAAAAATGCCCTAATGCTGTGCTATCTCTAGGGCTCAGCAAGTATTTTTTTTAATATTTTTTATTTAAACACCTTGGTTACAAACATGATTGTGGTTGAGTTTCATTCATATAAGATGACACCCCCCCATCACCAATGTAACATTCCCATCACCAATGACCCAAATATCTCTCCTCCCCTCTTCACCTCTACCTGTACTCTAGACAGGCTTTCTATTTCCCTCATATATTCTCATTGTTAGGATAGTTTACAATGTAGTTATTTCTCTAATTAAACTCATCATTCTTTGTGGTGAGGTTCATGAGGTCAGCTGTAATGTCCAGCCCTCTCCTCTTTTGTTTTTGAAAATTGTTGAGAAATGTCTTTCAAGCAAGTATTCTTAAAGTCATGTATTTTCTCAATTAAATCTTGACACCTCAAAACTAATCTTTCTTATAACTGAGTCTAGGTCTAGATTATTCACACTATTAAAATTGTTCTCTTATTTCCAGGGCGGGATTCAGAACATAAAAACCGGCCAGCAGACTGCTGCAGAAGCTGGATTCCCTGCTTGGGACATCAGGCGGGGAAAAGACACGAATCTAAGCCTGCGCAGAGGGGCCCAACTGTGAGTGTGAACTGTAAATATCTGTCTACTGTCCTCTTGTGTGAAACTCTTGGGATTGGAGCAAAAGAGGCTCCATCAGAGCACGGCCGCTCCGCTTCGCTATGCGGCCGTGCGCTCCTTCTAAGAAAAGAACACCATTGCAACAATAAGAAAAAATCACAATAAGAACTGTGCTATATCAGAGAAGCAAGCATTTCTCTCTGGACTGTCTTCTCTGTTGCATGCTCGGGCCTAAGATTTGACCCAGTGTGAGGCTTCATCCACGGAGGACTCCCCTCCCTTAGAGGCAAGCCAGCCCATCCAGAAAGGGAGGAGCCAGAGGAGTGTGCTGCCTACATCATATAGACAATGAATACCACCACAACACGTAGAAAAACCCACAATACAAGTGTGACAATGGGGAAACAACGCAGGCCAGCATCAGACATAGAGAATGAAGATGACAATTCTGAGGACCAGATAATGACTGAACAACTAATCAACCTCTCAGATAAGGACTTTAGACTAGCAATATGGAAGGTGCTCAACAGACTCCAAGAAACCATGGATCGAGTTGAACAGAACACTAATAAGAACCAAGAAAATATGAAGGCAGAAATGACAAAACTCCAAACTGAAATAACATGTCAACAAACAGGACTGAAAAAGTCAGTAAACGAAGTGAATGACAAAATGGATAAGCTCTGGGACAGGGTATCAGAAGCTGAGAATAGACTTGGTGCTGTGGAAGATGAGATACATAACAATTCCATACAGCAGGAGAGATTGGACAAAAAACTTAAAGCAAATGAGCAGACAACGGAAAAATTAGTCAAAGAATGGGAACAGATGAAAATAGAAGTCTATGATAAGATCAACAGAAACAACTTAAGAATCATTGGCGTCCCAGAGACCCAGGAAGAAAATTCCCAGGAAGAATCAATGGTCAAGAACATCATTAAAGAGAAACTTCCAGAGCTAAAGAATATAGGTGATCAAATCCTGCATGCTCGAAGAGTACCAACCAAAAGAGACCCCAGAAAAACCACCCCAAGACACATCCTAGTCACAATGACAAATCCCACAGATAGAGACAGAATTCTGAAAACAGCAAGATCAAAAGGGGAAATTACATTCAAGCAAGCATCCTTGAGATTTACAGCAGACCTGTCACCAGAAACACTCAATGCCAGAAAGCAGTGGTGGGATATTGTGACAAGACTGAATGAAATGAATGCTTCACCCAGAATACTATACCCAGCAAAACTCACTTTCCGGTTTGACGGAAGAATACATGGTTTCACTGACAAAAAGCAGCTCAGAAACTTTACAGACACAAAACCAGTCTTAAGAGAAAAACTGAAAGACCTTATTTAAGACAAGACTAACCAAAAGACACCAAATTTCGATATAAAGATGGCATTAAATCCCAGGACAATTCTTTCTCTCAACGTCAATGGTCTAAATGCACCAGTCAAGAGACACAGAGTGGCTAAATGGATCAAAAAACTCAACCCAACCTTCTGCTGCCTACAAGAAACACACCTGAATAGTCAGAACAAACATAGACTCAAAATAAAAGGCTGGAGAAAAATCATCCAAGCAAACAACACCCATAAAAAAGCTGGAGTGGCCATACTAATATCAGATAATGCAAACTTTATACTCAGGAAGGTTGTAAGGGACAAAGATGGACATTTTATATTAATCAAGGGGTATATAGAGCAGGAAGAATTCACTCTCCTAAACATATATGCACCAAATGAGGGGCCAGCAAAATATTTAATACAACTGTTGACAAATCTGAAAAATAATATCAATAACAACACAATAATTGTGGGGGACCTTAACACGGCTTTGTCAACACTGGATAGGTCAACCAGACTGAAACCCAACAAGAATATACTAGACCTGAGGAGAGAAATGGAAGAAAGAGGCCTAGAGGATATATATAGGACACTCCACCCCCAGAAACCTGGATACACATTCTTCTCCAATGTACATGGGACATTCTCCAGGATAGACTACATGCTGGCACATAAAACATATCTCCATAATATCAAGAGGATAGAAATTTTGCAGACTACCTTTGCTGACCACAAGGCTCTGAAATTATTTGTGAATTCCAAAGGGACTCAGAAGAAAAACATTAACACCTGGAAGTTAAACAGCCTCATACTCAATAACCAGTGGGTCCGAGATGAAATCAAGGAGGAAATCAAAAGGTTCCTGGAAACAAATGACAATAAAGACACAAACTATCAGAACTTATGGGACACAGCAAAAGCAGTACTGAGAGGAAAATTTATAGCTTTGCAAGCACACATCAGGAAGGAAGAAGGAGCTTACCTGTAGCTTAATGACACAGCTAATAGAACTAGAAAGTGCTCAACAAAAGGACCCAAAAATAGGAAGACAGAAGGAAATAACAAAGCTGAGAGCAGAAATCAATGAAGTGGAAACCCAAAAAACAATCCGAAAGATCAACGAAAGCAGAAGTTGGTTCTTTGAAAAAATAAACAAGATTGATAGACCACTGGCAAACCTAACAAAGAAAGAGAAAGAGAGAAACTTGATAACTCGTATTAGGAATGAAAAAGGAGAGATCACTACTGATATGACAGAGATTCAAAGGGTAATCAGAAACTACTTTGAGAAACTCTACGCCACTAAAAATGAGAACCTGGAAGAAATGGATAAATTCTTGGACTCTTATAATCTTCCACGGTTGAAGGAAGAGGATGTAGCATATCTAAACACCCCCATCACCATTGATGAAATCAAAACGGTAATCAAAGGTCTGCCGAAAAACAAAAGCCCAGGTCCAGATGGATTCACTAATGAATTCTTTCAAACTTTCCAAGAGGAACTACTACCAATCCTGGCAAGACTCTTTCATGAAATTGAACAAACGGAAACACTTCCAAATAGCTTTTATGAAGCCAACATCACCTTGATACCTAAACCAGACAGAGATGCTACAAAAAAAGAAAATTACAGACCAATATTGCTGATGAATGCCGATGCAAAGATCTTCAACAAAATCCTGGCAAATAGGATTCAATGCCTCATTAAGAAGATCATCCACTACGATCAAGTAGGTTTCATCCCAGGAATGCAAGGCTGGTTTAACATCCGTAAATCCATCAACATCATACACAACATCAATAACAAGAAAAATAAAAACCACATGATCATATCAATAGATGCAGAGAAAGCATTTGATAAGGTCCAACACCCATTCTTGATCAAAACTCTCAGCAAGATGGGAATGGAAGGAACCTTTCTCAATCTAGTTGAAGCCATCTACCACAAGCCAATGGCAAATATTATCCTCAACGGAGAAAAACTAAAAGCCTTCCCTCTAAATTCTGGTACAAGACAAGGCTGTCCTCTCTCACCACTCCTATTCAACATAGCACTGGAAGTACTTGCTATAGCGATTAGGCAAGAAAAAGATATCAAGGGAATTCAGATAGGAAAGGAAGAAGTCAAGCTCTCACTGTTTGCAGATGACATGATACTCTACTTAGAAAACCCTAAAGACTCCACCAAAAAGCTTTTAGAAACAATAGACTCATATAGCAAGGTGGCAGGCTACAAAATTAACACACAAAAATCAATGGCCTTTCTATACACCAATAGCAATAAGGAAGAAATGGACATTAAGAAAACAATCCCATTCACAATAGTGCCACACAAACTCAAATATCTTGGAATCAACTTGACTAAAAATGTGAAGGACCTATACAAAGAAAACTATAAAACTCTGCTCCAAGAAATAAGAGAGGACACGCGGAATTGGAAACGCATACCCTGCTCGTGGATTGGCAGGATTAACATCATCAAAATGGCAATACTCCCCAAGGCATTATACAGATTTAATGCTATCCCTCTAAAGATACCCATGACATTCTTCAAAGAAGTGGATCAGGCACTTTTGAAATTCATTTGGAACAATAAACACCCTCGAATAGCTAAAGCAATCATTGGGAAAAAGAATATGGGAGGAATTACTTTCCCCAACTTTAAACTGTACTACAAAGCAATAGTTATCAAAACAGCATGGTATTGGAATAAGGACAGGCCCTCAGACCAGTGGAATAGACTTGAATACTCAGAAAATGTTCCCCAGACATACAACCACCTAATTTTCAATAAAGGAGCAGGAAACCCTAAATGGAGCAGGGAAAGCCTCTTCAACAAGTGGTGTTGGCACAATTGGATAGCCGCTTGCAAAAAATTGAACGTAGACCCCCAGCTATCATCATGCACGAAGGTAAAATCCAAATGGATTAAAGACCTCGATATCAGCCCCAAAACCATAAGATATATAGAACAGCACATAGGCAAGACACTCCAGGACATTACAGGCATCTTCAAGGAGGAAACTGCACTCTCCAAGCAAGTGAAAGCAGAGATTAACAGATGGGAATATATTAAGCTGAGAAGTTTCTGCACCTCAAAGGAAATAGTGCCCAGGATACAAGAGCCACCCACTGAGTGGGAGAAACTATTCACCCAATACCCATCAGATAAGGGGCTAATCTCCAAAATATACAAGGCACTGACAGAACTTTACAAGAAAAAAACATCTAATCCCATCAAAAAATGGGGAGAAGAAATGAACAGACACTTTGACAAAGAAGAAATACAAATGGCCAAGAGACACATGAAAAAATGCTCCACATCACTAATCATCAGGGAGATGCAAATCAAAACAACGATGAGATACCACCTCACACCACAGAGAATGGCACACATCACAAAGAATGAGAACAAACAGTGTTGGCGGGGATGTGGAGAGAAAGGAACTCTTATCCACTGCTGGTGGGAATGCCGTCTAGTTCAACCTTTATGGAAAGCGATATGGAGATTCCTTCAAAAACTGGAAATCGAGCTCCCATATGATCCAGCTATACCACTCCTAGGAATATACCCTAGGAACACAAAAATACAGTACAAAAACCCCTTCCTTACACCTATATTCATTGCAGCACTATTTACCATAGCAAGACTCTGGAAACAACCAAGATGCCCTTCAACAGATGAATGGCTAAAGAAACTGTGGTACATATACACAATGGAATATTATGCAGCTGTCAGGAGAGATGAAGTCATGAAATTTTCCTATACATGGATGTATACGGAATCTATTATGCTGAGTGAAATAAGTCAGAGAGAGAGAAAAACGCAGAATGGTCTCACTCATCTATGGGTTTTAAGAGAAATGAAAGACATTCTTGCAATAATAATTTTCAGACACAAAAGTGAAAAGAGCTGGATGTTCCAGCTCACCATAGGAAGCTCACCACAAAGAGTGATGAGTTTAGTTAGAGAAATAACTACATTTTGAATTTTCCTTATAATGAGAATGTATGAGGGAAATGGAGAGCCTGTTTAGAGTACAGGCGGGGGTTGGGTGGGTAGGAGGGAGACTTGGACATTGGTGATGGGAATGTTGCACTGGTGATGGGTGGTGTTCTTTACATGACTGAAACCCAAAAACAATCATGTATGTAATCAAGGTGTTTAAATAAAAAAATAAAAATTAAAAAAAAATAAATAAATAAAATTGTTCTCTTAATTATATATAAGTGTTCGTATCTATTCTTGCTATCATAATTACTGACATTTTGTAGTAAGTCGGTAAATGAGATGATATAAATCCTTCAATTATATTATTCTGTTTTAAGATTGGATGCTCTATGTTTTCTCTCTCCACACCTATGTGTTCTCTTTTAACATGGTGGGGAGAGGAAGGCCATACCAAATAGTGCTTAGGAATTACTCCTGACTGTGCTCAGGGATTATAGGAGATGCTAGCAATAGAACTTTGGTCAGCAGTGTGCAAAGCAAACACCCTATCGGCTTTACTGTTGTTATGACCCAAACATACACATTTTAAAATTAGTTTTTCATTATCTTCTATAATTCTGTTAGGATTTGACTAACACTGAACTCAGAAAATTAGAAGAGAAATTCCCCTAACTCTATTTTTCAAGAAGTTTGTTAAAGATTAGTTTAACCATTTTTTTTATTTGTACAATTTTACATTTGTTGACAAGCTATTTGATAACAAAATAAGTGTTTTAAATCATTACAAGGTTACTTTTAGTGTGATTTTTGGAGTTACGCCAATTAGTTGTCAGAGGTTACACGTGGATGGTTCTCAGAGGTCACCTCTAATGTTACCAGTACTAGTGACTGAACGTCTTAAATGTAAAACATGTACTCCAGGGACTAGGACACTGATTTTTATTTTTGCATTTCACCCTTTTGTTTTTCATAAAAGCAAAATTTCTCTTTGAATTTTCTTTGATTAGTGAAATCAAATAGAGTTATCTCATAAAAGTAAATTAGTATAATGCAAATTTGAAGAGCTATACCTGTATAATGAATACATAAAATTGCAAAGTTAACAACACATCATACTTTATATTATACATTATATACCTGGAAAATGACATATACACATACAAATCAAAGTATTCTGTCATGTTTAAGAACCAGAACATAGTAAGCTGACTTCTCTACCAAATCTTATTCTGAGTTTTGTACTTATCATTTCTTGTTTTATTTAATAGATATATATTAATTTAAATATAGTTGCATTTCAAAATAGTTTAGTTTACATTATTTTGTATTTTATATAGTGAGTTTATAAGACCCTTCTAGAATTTTCTGATGAATACTAAACTAATATTAAGATTTTAAGCTTTTTTTATTTTTATAAATAATACTGACATTAATTGCTCTTTCCAATATAAACTGTGTGGGTTTGGGCTTACAATTATGCAAACCTCATGAAATAAATTATAATGTGAATTCTGTGTTCTTTTTCCTCTAATTTTTAGAGTTTGGTTGGGATTTGATGGTATTTCTTAAATATTTGGTGAGCACACTTGTAAATCACCTAGTCCTGCCCTATTCTAAGGAAAGATATTTTAGACATGTGATTTGATTTTTGTATTTGGGAAGTTTTTGTCTTTGCTTTGTAGTTCAAGTGTTTATATTTGAACTAAGCTATATTTTTTCTAAGCTTACAAATATACTACTATAAAAGTTTGACATTATTTTATTTCTTAGAATCTGTTACTTCTACTTTTATGCCCTTCCTTTGAATCTCCTTTTACTTAAATTGTACATGTTCTTATTTCTAGTGACTTGCTAGAGCTCTATCAATCTTATCTGTTTTTTAAAGAATTTATTTAATTCCTATTTTCTTTTATTTTTGTTTGTGTTCTATTTCATTAACATTAATTCTTCTTTTTTTAATTTTTCTTCTGTGTCTCTCATGTTTTCTTGCTATTTTCCTGATTTTCATTTGTTCCATGACTTACTCATTTATACTTTTCCTATTCTTTCTTATTAGATTTTTGTCTAAAAACTTGTTTCTGATACTACGTTATAATCATGCTATATTTGGTTTTTATTATTTTATGTACAGACATTATTCATTTTAATAATTATTAATAACATTCTTTGTGGTTTTTGGGTCACACCCAGCAGTGCTCAGGGGTTATTTCTGGCTCCAGGCTCAGAAATTGCTCCTGGCAGGCACGGGGGACCATATGGGGCGCCGGGATTTGAACCGATGACCTCCTGCATGAAAGACAAGCACCTTACCTCCATGCTATCTCTCCAGTCCCCTAATATAACATATTTTATGTTTATATATTATTTGTATTTCAACTCTTAGGTTGAAACTTTTATTTATTTTTATTCTTGCTATATAACCATGATTATTTTAGTTGACTCCTGAAACTATAGAACTACCTAAATTCATCTATAGCTTATCACATATATTAAATAATCACAAAAATAGATTCTTAAGTTTTTACTTATGTATTTAAAAAATCAAATGTGAGAGGCTTGGCTGGGCTCAGAACACTCCACATGCCAGGATTTCGTGGGCTTTTGACTGGTATGTTGGGGGCTCTGGGCAGGACAGCTAGCCATAGGACCCCTGGGCTGACCACTTAGTCCAGGCGAGCATGATTTCCCCCACACCAGGCGGGTCTTCAGGGCCACGCCTGGTTAATCCGGCCCTGGGGGGAGGGGGTGAGAAATTCCTTCCTAGGCATCCAAAAACTACAGAGGCTTGGCTGGGCTCAGAACACTCCACATGCCAGGATTTCTTGGTGTGTTTGCCTGGTATGTTGGGGGCTCTGGGCAGGACAGCTAGCCATAGGACCCCTGGGCTGACCACTTAGTCCAGGGAAACAAGATTTCCCCCACACCAGGCGGGTCTTCAGGGCCACGCCTGGTTAATCGGGCCCTGGGGGGAGGGGGTGAGAAATTCCTCCCTAGGCATCCAAGAACTACAGAGGCTTGGCTGGGCTCAGAACACTCCACATGCCAGGATTTCGTGGGCTTTTGACTGGTATGTTGGGGGCTCTGGGCAGGACAGCTAGCCATAGGACCCCTGGGCTGACCACTTAGTCCAGGCGAGCATGATTTCCCCCACACCAGGCGGGTCTTCAGGGCCACGCCTGGTTAATCCGGCCCTGGGGGGAGGGGGTGAGAAATTCCTTTCTAGGCATCCAAAAACTACAGAGGCTTGGCTGGGCTCAGAACACTCCACATGCCAGGATTTCTTGGTGTGTTTGCCTGGTATGTTGGGGGCTCTGGGCAGGACAGCTAGCCATAGGACCCCTGGGCTGACCACTTAGTCCAGGGGAACAAGATTCCCCCCACACCAGGCGGGTCTTCAGGGCCACGCCTGGTTAATCGGGCCCTGGGGGGAGGGGGTGAGAAATTCCTCCCTAGGCATCCAAGAACTACAGAGGCTTGGCTGGGCTCAGAACACTCCACATGCCAGGATTTCATGGGCTTTTGACTGGTATGTTGGGGGCTCTGGGCAGGACAGCTAGCCATAGGACCCCTGGGCTGACCACTTAGTCCAGGCAAGCATGATTTCCCCCACACCAGGCGGGTCTTCAGGGCCACGCCTGGTTAATCCGGCCCTGCGCGTACTTCATGTACTTCATGTATTCAGAATATTCCTTATTCTTATGTTATGTTTTCCGTATACAGAATGTTTATTTTGTATTCTCCCCTTTCCCACACCCCTACAAAGCTCTTTTTTCTCCTTAACTCTCTAACCCCCTCTCAAACATCACTAACCTAGTTTACTCTTTTTTAACTTCAGTAGTGTACAATCCTAATTACAGTCCAAAGCTGTGCATTGTGTGTGACAACCCCAAACTGTTTCAAGATACATAAAATGGACACGTATTTCTTTAGAATATTTTGTGTTTTTTCTCTGACAGCTATAATTCTTGCTAAATGTTGTCTTATACATTGATGATTCTAACCACTTTTTATCTTCTCTTTTTGAGCTGTTTAACAAGGATTTTTGGTGGAAGAGTCCCCCAGTTTAATGCTTATGATTGAACCATGTCTTGGGAATCATTGTAATTGTTCTTATGGCCCCCATATGCGCCAATAACACCATGTGGCATTGCTTCTTATTTGCATAGGCACATTAAAATGGGAAAATAGTATAAATACAAATAAGATCCTATCTAATAGAGATTGGAACACACAAATCTTGTAGTGCAAAGGGACCTTACACCCTGAACATTGACATAACGACCTGGCACAGACCTCAGAAGAAAGGGCATATTCCATTCTCCCCTGAACCAGGAAAGCCATCCACGAAACATCCAGGCTGGTCTATAACATCACCTGGAAGCAATCCTCTACCACGGAAGACCTACACTGCTCAGACTTCGACCTGCTCAAAAGAGACTTCCCTTAACACTGAGAAGACTTAACAACAACAACGACCTGCTTACAGGACAGGGCTCCCTGCATTGCCCTTTGATTGTGAGGTGAAAGGAGAGGATGCTCCACATCCTGACTTCAATGTAAGATATGCAGATTCCAGGATCTTTAATACAGAAACATGATACCAACAACAGAGACTGTGTGAAAAATAAAAGTGTGTTGGCACTACAGACAATGTATTGGATTGGACGATCTAGCTTGCCTGGAGCCTAGACTTCGTCTTGTGCCAAGAAACTTCAGGGGTCTGGTCTCTTTGTACTTAGGCCAACGTTATTTCTTTCCATGTCCCTCATATTTTGGTGGGCCTATGCAAACAACAATTGCCACTCTAACACCATTTTTACTGTGCTCCTTTGACTCTAATCCTTAAAAAGAACTCACTTAAAATTTGAGGTTAACTTAAGCTAATATGCATGTATATGGAAATGTAAGAAAATACTATGCCTGTAATGTTTAAGGAGTTACGTAAGTTTTATGGCTTTAGATTGCCTTGTGTACTGTTAAGAAATATTATAATGGGTTACAATCTGGGGACTTGAGGAACAAAGTAATTGTACATGGATTCTGTCTTATTTATCTTAATGTTCTTTGGCTGAAATTTCAAAGTTAAGATATCAGCAAGGGGACTTCTGAGAATTATGTTATGGGTGATTGTCCTTCCACTGTAACTTTACCTTGTCCTCTTTCTTTGCACCCTTGTTCTCATAATTAAAAATAAAAATTAAAAAAAAATATCTTCTGCTTACAATTGTTTCTATCTGGTGGTTAAAATTTTTTCATAGACTAGCTCTGGCTTCTTATTTCTGCTCATAATTTTTATGTCTATTCCCAATAAAACCGTTAAAGTGAACTTGTTAAAAAGCAAACCAGATCTTGTCAATCCTTTATTCAACATTGTTTAATAGATTATTATCTATTAAATGGTTTATTAACATTCCACAATTTGGACCTGCTACCTCTCTGACCCAGCCTTTTACTCCACATTAGTGCTCCTCTTTTAGACTTTTTGTTTATCTGTTATGCTTTGTTTTGTTTCAAACCAGGATTCTCTGTTCCCAAGTTCATTGTACATGCCATTGTCTTGCTTAAATATTATTTTGTCAAATATACCCACAGTTCTTTTATTTTTATTAAATGCCATGGTTAAATGGTTGTTCATACTACAGCTTTTTTTTTTGCAGATAAACTTGTTACTGATTGAGTTACAGTCATACAATGGACAACATACAATGTACAACCTACAATGTACAACTTTTACCAGTGCACATTTCCCATCACCAATATCAGCAGTTTCCCTCTTACTTTCCTTGATTCCTCTTTCCTCCCACCCACCTTCTTCCACCTACTTCTTGGGAAGGCATTTTATTTCATTCTTTCTCTCACTTTCTCTTCTTTTTTGACTCTGTAGCTTGCACTACTGTTAATAAAGGGGTTTCAAACATATCACTTTAGCCCCTGTTCTTGTCCAGAGTAATCAATTCCAACTATCTGGACAAGTTCTTGTCCAGAGTAATCAATTCCAACTATCACTTTCATAGTAGACCTTTCTCTAGTCTACACTCTGCTCTTTATTGTAAGTTTCCTACCATGGATTATTGCTCTTAATTCCCATCTCAATTGTCCCTGGATAGCATTCCCACACTGTCTTTTCTTTATGTTTATCCTTCTCCCTCTGACTCATTTCACTCAGCATAATAATCTCCATGTCCATCCATATATAGGCATATTTCATGACTTAAATGTTTTTAATTCCATTGTGTAGATGTACTACAGTTTCTTTGTCACTCATTTGTTGTTGGGCATCTGGGTGTCTTCCAGATTCTGGCTTTTGTAAATCATGCTGCAGTGAACACAGGAGTGCAGAAGGCATTTTTGTATTGTGTTTTCGTGTTCCTAGGATGTATTCATAGAAATAGTATTGCTGGATCATAAGAAAGCTCAATTTTTAGTTTTTTAATGAATCTCTCTATATTGCTTTCCAGAAAGGCTGAACTAGACAGCATTCCCACCAGAAGTGAAAAAGAGTCCCTTTCTCCACACATCCATATCAGCACTGGTTGTTCTTGTTCTTTGTGATGTGTGCCATTCTCTCTGTTGTGAGATGATACTTCATTGTTGTTTTGATTTGCATCCCCCTGATGATTAGAGACATTTAACATTTTTCATGTGCCTTTTGCATTCTGTATTTCTTCCTCTGGGACATTTCTGTTATTTCTTCTCATTTTTGATGGAGTACCCACAGTTATGACCTTTCTAAATCTGTCTCTTCTATCACTTTACCTCTCACACCTTCACTTCTTTCAATCCTTACACCATAATGATATCTGCCTTTTTCTATACTTAAACTTGTCCTCGATGGCCAAACCAATATTACATTGGGAAAGTAATTTGCTTTGCACAAGGTCAACCTGGATTTAATCCCCTGGCACTACATATGGTCTCCAGAACCCCACCAGAAGTAATCCCTGAGCATTGCTGGGTATGGCCATTAAACAAACAAAAGAGAAAAAAAATCAAATGTATATGCTTACATGTAATTTTTAAATTGAGCATATAAAGTAATAACCTATATTTTAAAATACAATATGAAAAAATAACTTTTCAGATTGTCTTATAATCTAGCAGCCCATTGCAAAATATTATTTATCTATTTATTTAAGTATTCTAGAACTTCCCTGACTTAGAACCTTCGGAGTCTGCTTGGATTATGAATTTATATACTCTAAATTGAGGTAATTATTATAACCTGCCCTTAAAATGCAGAAGTTCAGGACCATGAATACCTTAGTGACTTAGAACATCTATGTTGTAAGTTTAAGATTATGAGCTCAAACCAGTATTGAAGTTTATACCATGGCTGGTAGCAGTGCTGTTCATGATTCCAGAAAACACAAGTGGTTTTTGACCACACAGCAGCCAATTGTGCATGAGCATCATCAATGAATAAAATCCCTGGTATGCATCATTAAAAAATGTGAAAGTTCTATGATCAGGATATGTCACCTTTGATGAGTACGTGTGCGAGCATTGCAGACGCTCTGGGATTATTACCCAAGTGTTATTATTATCTATGATATTACCTATGTTATTATGACCCATAAGCATCACAACTTATAGAGAAGGACCCCTGGAAAGTTGTGTGCGGACACCTCAACTAGAGGCAGGCAGCCCTTCCTGAGGACCAAGTGCGTTTTGAGTGCCAAAACATGAATACCATAACAGGTGATGTGAAACCCAAATGAGCACCACAATCACATATGTGAGCACTGCAACCAATGGTATATGTGACTCCCCTCACCCAGTCATAACAACACAGCAAGGAAAGAACAAAGACACTAATATTCAGCATATTATAATTCCATTACAAGTTACTAAAATTATTGATTATTAATTAAATAAATAAACTATTATTTTATATAAGAATGTAATTATATTGGGTTGATTTGATGATATTTTTTACTTTTTTTTTTTTCATTTCAGGGCCACAGGTGGCAGTGTTTCAATTTACTCCTGGCTCTGTACTCAGGGATTACTCCTAAAGGTACTTGGGGATAGATCCTAAATTGGCCACATGCAAGGCAAATGCCTTGACCATTGTACTATCGCTCAGTATCCAGCATCTAATTTAGCATAAGTCCAATGATTTTACTTCAGATAATATAATGTATAGTATTTGAATACCTTTTTGACTTCTATGTATGTTGGTACTTGTTTATTAATTAAATCTATTTAATTTCCAAATATTTACTTTCAATAGTTAATTTCAATTACATTTCAATCTATTTTAGTTGTGTGTCATCTGAATAAAAATTAACTACCTTTTTCCATTTTGTTTTTTTACTTAACTCTTATAGTTTGGATCACATAGTTACAATAGTGTGGCTAATGGTTTTGTTGTATATAGTTCTTTATAACCAACAAGCAACCTGATTTTTTTAATTTAGGTGATTTACATTTTATTAATGATAGGATTTCATGCATACAATGTTCCAACACTAAACCCTCCACCACCAGGGTGTCCAACACAACCTCAGTGTTTACCCCACACACTGAAGTTCACATCCCTACCTATCCCCTATCCCACCCTCCCTTGGTGTGGCTGTGGTAAACTGAATTTTATAGAGCAGTTCTTAGGTTCTATTGCCTTTGACTATTGTTACCTCCTTCTTATGCTGTTACATGCTACATATGAGAATTTATTCTCTGTATTTTTCTCTTCTTCTGAATTACCTTTACTCAGCATAAGTAAAGCTATGCTTTCCAGAACCATCAACATAGTGGAAAATTGCATGATTTTGTATTTTCTTCTAAACAAATAGTATTCTTATTTTAAGTTTATAACTCACTAGTACAAAAATTATTTCTTTCTTATTTTAATTTCTATTTGCCTTGCATTTCTCATGTTTCTCTAATATCTTCTAAAGTTTTTTAGGGTCATTTAGTTTGAATTATAAAGATCATTAAAAAATCTTTCCATCTTGGAACTAGAGAGATAGCACAGGGGATAAGGAGTTTGCCATGCATACATGTAGCCCTGGTTTAACCCCCAACAATCCAGATGGTTTTGGAGCTTGCCAGGAGTGTTCCCTGAGTACAGATTCTAGAAGTAAGCTCTAAGCATAGCCAGTTATGGCCCCAAGTAAACAAATAAAAATACTGCTATTTTATTTCTTATAATTTATATATTTTTCTTCTATTCTTATAAAAAATCCAATTAAAAGTATGTTAGACCTTGGAGCAGGAGCAATAATACAGCATATAAGAAACTATCCTTGCAAATTGCTAACTCAGGCTCAACCCCCAGAGTTCTTTTATTTATTTTTTTTGTGGTTTTTGGGTCACACCCGGCAGTGCTCAGGGGTTACTCCTGGCTTCATGCTCAGAAATTGCTTCTGGCAGGCACGGGGGACCATATGGGATGCCAGGATTCGAACCGATGACCTTCTGCATGAAAGGCAAATGCCTTACCTCCATGCTATCTCTCCAGCCCCCAGAGTTCTTATTTGGTCCCCTGAGCCTGTCAGAAGTGACCCCTGAGCACAGAGCCTGGAGTCTACCATTAACACCAACAGTTGTAGCTCCCAAACAAAACAATAACAAAAATAGTATGTTAGAAATGGTCAGTTTATAGAAAATTTAAAGTATAGAAAAACTCTTACTGCCTTTTCCTGTAATTAAGTGCTTAGGGTTATGAGTATCCAGGTTCTGTGATTTTAGATTTAATCTCTCATAGACCTACCCTCTTGTGCCTTAAATAGTCTGTGATAATTAATTAGTAGCAAGAAAATTCTCACAGAAATAATTTCACATACTTATCTGTAGTTCTCACCTTGTTTAGAGATTTGTATATCACTATTTCTAACTTTGTAACTATATTTTTAATTTGTCTTTTGGTGTCTGATTTCAGAATTCTTAAAGCTCTTGTTATGGAATTAAATTTCATTTAGAATTATTGATCCAGCATAATTCGAGTTAAAATCCCATAATTTGACCAGTTTTTCCTTATGAAAATACTACTAGTGTTTTGCATGTGAAAAGATGCCTTCTTTATTCTTTCTGCCCTGTGTTAACTACATTGCTTCACAACCTGCCTTTATTTATTCATTTTCATCATACTAATTTTCTCTTGATTATACTGTACTCAGATATATTAGACTGGCACACATACACACGTGTGCGCACACACCGCATGTACACACGATTACTTAGACTATTTAAAAAAAACAAATACTCATCCCAGAATAGAGAGAAAGCTTTTGTTATCTCATTGACAGTAAATTTAGATGAGCTAACAATGTAGTCAATAGTTTAAGAACACTAACGTGCTGAGTTGTTATGTATGAGTCTGAACATGCTACAAACCCATGTCAGTCTAGGTTTCTCTTATGAAAGATTCAGACAAATGGAGCTAAGAGGCACTGGATGTTGGTGTCTGTCCAGTTTTAGTCATGAAGACTGAAGGGAAAACAGTTCTTGGGCTCAGTTGCACAACAATATGCATGTTCTCAACAATGTTGTACTACACATCTGGGAGGGCAAATTTATGTCATGTGGTTTTTTGGCAAGGACATATACACACATAAGTCCATATATTAAAAATGAGGAGAAAGCCTGAATTTATCTCAAAGAATCACTTTATAATATATAAGTATATAAATTTGATAACCACCCTGTCTGTAAATCCAGCAAAATTTTGGCACTGAATTAATTTTAAAAGTAGGCTTTAAATAATCCTGAAACTTACATAAGTTTGCACCTGACAACCCTTCAATAAATATTAGTTATTACTAAACTCGCTGAGTGAAAAGCAGTCTTTTGTGAACCAGTGTTACAATAATTAGAGTTCTGTGCCCCCTTGTGGCATACCCTAAGCTGAAATGTTTTGCTCCTCTTCAGAAGTTTTATCCTTGAAACATTTTATATATAAGTATTTTATATACACACAGGTTTATAAAGCCTATGTGTATATATATATACATGTATATTTCTGAATAGGGTCAATCAACTCATAAACAAACACTTGTATCTGGATTCTAAATTTGACTGTATGTGTCACACGAGAATAAATTAATTATGCAATACAGAATAACAATTTATTCAATAGAGTACTAAGTATGTGAAATCAAAATATTATTATGGAAGGAAAGTAAAAAACACAAGGACAAGTAGACACTGAAAAATAATGTCTATATCAACCAGTTCAATAGTTAGTATACAAATTACCCAGAAGTATCTAGTTTTAATGATATATTAATGTATACCACTGATGTTTTTTGTTATTTGTCCCCCTGCCTCCCCACCAAGTTCTCTTAAATGAACCATCATATACCTTCCCCTGTAGTGTCTTTTTTTGCCACTTCTCTCGTTCTCCATCAACTAAATCTCTCCCAGGATGGTGGCAGTGCTCTAGCAGAGCAGGACCAATGATTCTGAGTGCTCAAAGAAATCCTTCAGGTTGCAGCTCCTTCCCCCCAACTGTGAGTGAGGACTCCAACTAGCACAGCAGCCAAGTGGAAAGTGGGAAAAAGCAATACTCTTTGGCAGGAACAGCAATGTCCTAACTGCCAAATCTTATGAATTCATGTCAGTTAAGAGTGGCATTTTTTGAAATTCCCCCAAACAAATGAAAAGAAAAAAAACTAGCTGCATTTGGCATTCAGAGCATACTCAGTCCCCACAGCTGCTAATTTTTTCCCCAAAATTCAAGACCCATGATTCTGACATAGTGCAGATTAGCTCCATTTTTACATTTCTGTTTCTCTACGCTGCCTCCTATTTATTCCTGGCAGCAGTCAGCAATTTCTTGCTTTAAGAAATTACTCCCTAAAATTAATGGCCAATCAGAAAAATACACAAGGCAATGAACTTCAAACAACCATGTGAATTAAGATCACCACTGGAGTAAGACATTCAGTTAAACATGTGTCAGTGAGAGCAGCTTCATTAGTGCATAAACACTAAGGCTGATTTTGGTGTATTTTTGTTCTTGCTATTAACAATTTTAGAGATAAACCAGTTAATGCAGATCTTAAAAAAATATAGCAAAGTACAGGTGTTCATTACATCCAAGAGCATGTGCTAAATTTCTACAAATACAGGTAATTAGGACTCTGGTTGCACATTAGGACTATAAACTACTCAGTATAGAAAAATAGCAAATGAACATGAGCCCAGAAACTTCAAGATTAATTAAGCAGTCTTTAGAAAAAGGTTGTAGATGAGGATTTGTTTTATTACTGAATGAAAATAGTCATGTTTAGTTCCTTTGGATTGATTGCATTAAAACCAGAGTCAGAGTTGACTGATATGGAAATATGATGACTCTGAAGAATAAAATTTATAAAGTAAAAATATTTTTATTTCATCTTTGTATTGACCTCTGTAACTTATATGAAATTTTTTCTACAGATCAGATGGACTTTTTAATTTTTTACAAATATTTTAAAATATATTTATGACTTCTTAATGTTTCAACCTAATATTAAGAGAAACCAAAAATCTTCTCAATCACTTATTTTAAAGACAATTATATATATATATACATATATATATATGTTTCCAAGTATATTATTGTAGAGATAGACAGGTATGTATATACCTGTAAATATATATGCATGTATACATACATAGTCTAGGACATAGATATAAATGCAACTGCAGTAGGCACACTTGGAGCAAATGAAGGATAAAAGATCATTTCAAATGTAATTAAGAGTTTCTATGGTTCCAACAGAGAAAGAAGCACTCTATGAGTGATCAGCTTAAGGACAAATAATTGGAGGCATCCAACAAGTTTCAAATATCTACATACAGGATCAGTTGAGATGTCTAAGAGGGTCTAAAAGCTGTATCTTACTACATGCAAAGGTATAAAATCATGTATGAATCATGTAAGAAATAGTTTCACATTTTATTGAGTGTTTGTAAAACTTAATATGTACTTGAAATTTCTATAATTTATAGAACATGTTATTTTTCAACACTTTCCTTTTCATTCCACGTGGTTATATTTCTTGGTTTATAAAATATAGATAAAAGTGTTCATGTGCCAATTTTCTGACTTCAAAAATTCTGAGTGTTTTGTAATCATTTGTAGTAAAACAAGAGATGCATAGCATCATATATGGTATTGTCTCCAATTATCACATTTTTAGTCTTTTGGGGGGGGTTGGGCCACACCCAGCGGTGCTCAGGGGTTACTCCTGGCTGTCTGCTCAGAAATAGCTCCTGGCAGGCACGGGGGACCATATGGGACACCGGGATTCGAACCAACCACCTTTGGTCCTGGATCAGCTGCTTGCAAGGCAAATGCTGCTGTGCTATCTCTCTGGGCCCCACATTTTTAGTCTTATTTTTATTAAGTCACCATGAGATACAGAGTTAAAATATTGTTAATAATTGATATAAGGTTAATATATAAACTAAATAGGCACTAGTGGTGCTTAACAAGTTAAAAAAACAACTAACAACATCAAAAAGGGGGAGAAAAGATGAACAGAAACTTCTTCAAAGGAGAAATACAGATAGCCAAATCAACAATGTATTATCACCTCAAACCACAGAGATTGGCACATATCACAAACAACAAGAACAGCCAATGATGGCATGGATGAGGGAATAGGCACTCTCATTCACTGATGGTGGAAAAGTTGATTGGTCCAACCTTTTGTAAAACAATATGGATTTTCCTCAACAAACTAGAAAATGAGCTTGCATATGACCTAGCAATACTACTCCTGGAAATATATGGTAGGACCCCAAGAATGAACACAATGCAGAAAAGGTATCTGTCCTCTTATTTTCAGCAATATTCACAATAGCCAAAACCTGGAAACTATTCAAGTGCCAGAGAACAGATCAGTGGTTAAAGAAACTATGGTATGGCAACATAATGGAATACTATGCAACTATTGGGAAATATCACCTGCTTTAGACATAATACATTTCCCTGAAAAGATACTGCTTTTCTTTAGACTGATGCTACTTAACTATTGCTACATTTTATTTATCTTTATCACTTTCATTGCTATATTTGTTAGTTTTTGTTATACAACAAGCTTCCCTAAAACATAATGACTTGAAGCAGAAATTAATTTACTCAAATCATAATTTTTCAGGGCAGCAATTACAACTCTTTGCCTGGGATGTTCATCTGCCTCCACTGAACTCTTATTTGCTGTAAAACAACAGAGAAAAGAAAAAACTAGGAAAATCTCAAAAAAAAACTGCATATTTTTCTGCTCCATACTGTCTCTTAGCCCCAGAAAGCTAAGCAGACTATTTCATAATGTGACTGGAAAGGAGAACAAGTGAACAACTGGAGAAAGTCAAGAACTTGAATGTAATCTCCAAACCATGACTTGTCATAATTTCCAGTACATTCCATTTATTATCTAATCCAATTATAAAGACCACCTAATTCTAATGCAGAGGAAGAAACTTGTATTTTGAGGGAAATATTTAAAGATTTCTTTTATCAATGACATGGATGCCATAGGAAATGAATGGTTTTAACCACATTAGCAATTTTTTTTGCCTTCTGATGATCTGGTTCCTTAGCCCCTAAAGATCTTCCCATGAAGTTCACACTTTTTCCCCAATAGCATTATGATGTTTCAGCATCTTCATTTAGCATCCCCTGCATCTTCATTCTGCTTTCTTTGCTTAATCTTCAAACTATATCAATTTTATATTAGTTCTTCTTGAGCCAATGAGCCAAGCTACATTGAAACAGATATACCTAAGAAATATTAGAAGTAAACTCTCTAATCAAGCTTTGTAAATAAAGATATTAATAAAAAAGAAGTAAACTCTCACTTTATGACATAATTTCAATCATTTTGAATCTCATCATGACCTGACCCTTGTTCTTGTCTTTACTAGCCTTTTATCTAGGCTTTTAACTGTTCCTCATTAATTTATTCTCCCTTAGTACTTATGTATTGATTCCACACAAAATAATTTTAATTCCTTTTTTGAGAACATTTTCAATTTCCTTCAAAACTATGTTTTATAAATTCAAGGAACATTATCTAAGCTATCTAGAACAGGGGACAGCATGCTAGTAGAGAGGGTACCGCATTTGCCTAGCTTGCAATAGACCCGGAATCTATCCCTAGCAACTTATATGGTCACTATAGCTCAATTAGGCACGATCCTTGGATCTCAGAGCCAAGAAAAAGTCCTTAGCAACACAAAGTATAATCCCCAAAGAAAAATAAATAAACTACAAGGTAAATAAATTGGGGTTTGCCAATCTTCTGCAGCATATTAGGAAAAATATTGAACCCTTAAAATCACACATATAAATATGGAACCTAAGCAGATTTAGCACTAGCCTGCTCTGCAGTTCACAGTGACCTTCACCACAGTTATTGTGATTGTTTGGGGAAATATGGAGCCCAAATTACATGTGTTCCTTGTTTATTGTGGTATTTTAGTTCAGGCCAGGATATTAGCAAAGTAAGGGAAGAGAGCATATTTACAAAGGGACATAGAAAAGAAACTTTGTTTCTATGAGCTTTTGGCCAATGAATTTGAAACGGCACTTGGAAAATCTGATGGTTTCCACTCCACCCTCCTAAGCCTCCTACCATCCTAATCTCCCCTCACCTACCTGGAGAAACTGGAAGAACACAGTAAATTCTTGGGCATCTTTAGAGCCAGAAGTCATTTTGAACTTTTCAGAGCCAGAAGTCATTTTGAACTCAGAAACAGAAGAACAAAATACTAACAACCTATAAAATACATTAAACACTGAATGAGTTTTTATTCATTGAGTCCAAGTGGTAAAATGTGGCATTTGTTTAAGAGGTACAGAATGAGCCCCCAAGTTACATTACCCATAATTTAATATGTTGAAATCCTCAGGCTGGTGAAATCTTTTGGTTATACAAGTGTAAGATTTCCTTGTAGAGAACATATTTCATTTTTTTCCCTGATACTGTTAGCAATTCATTTTCCTTAAAAAATAAATGCAGTGTTCTTTTATCTCAAACAGCAGTATTTTATTTAATTTTTCAATCATAAAGAAGACAATGGAGGGGCTGGCGAGGTGGCGCTAGAGGTAAGGTGTCTGCCTTGCAAGCGCTAGCCAAGGAAGGACCGCGGTTCGATCCCCCAGTGTCCCATATGGTTCCCCCAAGCCAGAGGCGATTTCTGAGCACTTAGCCAGGAGTAACCCCTGAGCATCAAACAGGTGTGGCCCAAAAAAAAAAAAAAAGAAGACAATGGAGGACACTTATACTCATAAAAATTATCCTTTTATCTTGGTTGCAGAGCTAATAATTTGTTCAACATGAAAAGAAATCTTTCAATACCTAATTCAGTATTCCCTTGCCCATGGTTCAAGATTGGAGCTAATTTAGTTATTTGCCATTTCTAGTAGATTTCTTTTCCTCTATCCCCTATCCTAGTAGCTGGTTTCCCTACAGTCATACTTTAAAATTAAACAATCCAAAACGAAACAAAAAAAAAAATAGTATTTTCATTCCCCTTACTGCAACTTTCACTTAATAAATTGGAAAATAGTGTATGTTCTTATTCAACTTATATTGCAGAGAAATCTTACCAGAAAATAAATCTTCCCTACATAGTCCTCTGCTAAAAGACCGATTTGCAAGCAGTGACCAAATTACAAAAATAATGTCCTTTAAAAAATAACCACAATAATCAAAAAACAAGTTTCCAATGAGAACTAGAATAAAAATATTACATGCAATCACCAATTTAGAAATGGACTATAATATAGACCTTTATATTTTCATTAGCTTGTTGAGATTTCCCCAGTAAAATTATTGTGGTATGTGGCCCCATCCCACCATTCTTCCTATGTAACTTGATCTTAACTTTACCTGTTAGACCTCCCATTTCAGGGAGGGGTTTTGGAAGGTTATAAAAGGTTTTTCCTAAGGGACAAAAGGGGATTAAGGGATTTGGCCAGCATGGAGGTTGGAGGAGACATGGATGAAAGAAGTTAAGACACAGGGCAAGCTAAGAATGGCAAATGCTTAAATAGGTTTATGATATAGGCCACACACGTGATGGCCAGGGGAAATAAAACTGATATTTCCTGATGCCTGTCTCTGGATGAGTTCTCTACCCCCCACGACCACCTGAAGTTGCTGACCCGCCGGTTAATGGGAGATAGAGCCACGTGGCTGGGGCCTAAGGACAAAGACCTCTATCTCCATCCAGCTCCATTTAAGGGCCCTCTTTATTATTTTAAACAACAAATGGCGCCCTGTACATGAATGTGAACCCTGGACCCAAGAGAACAGCTATCATGGTGAGATTCCTGCTTTTCAGTTTGATTTTGGATCTTTTCAGATGGAATCAGCCCAAAGCAGTGGGCCACCATGTGCAACCAGTTTCAAAGATGGCTGACACCCCTTCTCGAGGCACAAGGGCAACTGAAACAGGACGAGAAGTGAAAGCTTGGATCACTCCCATCCAAAGCCCAGAACTGAAACTTCCTTACAAAAAACAAAAACCTTGACCTCCTAAAAGACTAATTGAGGGCCTTGATTGGAAACGGACCAGAAAGAAAAAGTTTAACTGCACGGACTGATTTTCTGACATAAGACCTCCAGCTTGAATTTGGATTTTGACTTTGAAAATTTCGGACTGGACTTTTAGCTTGAATAACCTCAAATTTGAACACCCAAATGTGCCTGCAGCAGCAAAAAGAAACGAAGAGCAATAGCAGCAGAGTGTGGTAATCACTCTCAGCAAAAGGCACTGGGCTGCTCCCTCCCTGATTGCAGACAAGCAGGTCTCTTCCTAGGCTGCATCAGCGGCAGGTAAGCACCCTAGCTGTGGCACAAAAGTTTGCAAGCAGCAAAAGCAGTGAGCTTGGGACCACCCTCCAGATCAAGAGAATGAAACGGCTCAAGTTAACCCAGCTGAAACTCCAAGAAAGTAAACCACATGGTAAAGGCAGCGTGGGACAAGATCAGCGTCTGGACATTTGGTTTTAGGTGAAGGAATTTCACAATTGGTGTTGGTAATGGGAAAAAAAATAGGTAGTAGTGTAAAAAAGTTTAAAAAAGGGAAGTAATACAGCTTAGCCCAACTAAATAATCTAATTTATAACTGCCTGCATCTAACTTTGCTTTATGTGTATCTCTTGATTTGTCATTTTCTTAATGATTTAAATGTGCTTTATTGTTTTCATAGTTAATGTTTCCAATGGTATAATGTTTTACTGTGTATTTTGATGTATTAGCCTGTTTTTAACATGTACGTTCTGTATGCTTTCGTGCTTGTGTGTAGGGAAGGTTAATAGGAACAAAAAGTTCCCAAAAAATAGTTTAAAGGTATAAAAACAAAAAGAAGTTCTAGGATAGTGCTTGGTAAAAAGCATTGAAAATAAAAAAAATTTTAAGTTACAGGTGTATGGTATATATTGCAGAAATGTTATATTTTTGGAAAAGGCTAGTATGTTGGTTTTCACTTTATTACATTGTTGCTATGGAAATATTACCTGCCTTTGGCTGAAGGCGGAGTCAGGATTGCAAAAGCTTATCATCATTCATTTATATTAAGGGATGGGCAGATGTGGCCCCATCCCCCCCATTCTTCCGGTGTAACATGATCTTAACTTTACCTGTTAGACCTTCCATTTCTGGGAGGTCTTGGAAGGTTATAAAAGTTTTGCCAAGGGGCAAAAGGGGATTAAGGGATCTGGCCAGCATGGAGGTTGGAGGAGACATGGATGAAAGGTGCAGGGCAAGCTAAGAATGGCAAATGCTTAAATAGGTTTATGATATTATGATATAGGCCACACACGTGATGGCCAGGGAAAATAAAACTGATATTTTCTGATGCCTGTCTCTGAATGAGTTTATCATTTTAAACAACAGTGGTATAGAAAATGTTCATTTTTAATGATACATAACTAAAACTTGAATAATGTTAAAATGCAATGTTAGCTCACTTTAAATAAAAGCTTCTTTTTTCATTTAAGACTCTTCAACAATATGGTCCTGAAAATAAAACTTAGTGTAACAGTCATAATGGCGAACAGTGTCTAAGTCAAACAATTATAACTAAAGTGGCAGCTTTCAAATCATGCAAAATTATTATCATAATCACTTACAAAGAAATTCACCAAAAGTCATTTCCAACCAGCAAAAAATAATAAATGATGTAGAATGAAGATTACGTCTCCTGTTCTCAAGTTTCCCTCCAGGGTGGGAGGGCATGACAGAAGAATGCTCGGTGCTGTAGGCAAGTACCTAGGTGGGTTCAGAGGCAGGAAGTGACACTTTGCTTCTCACAGCCCCAGTGAGGTTCAGGAAACCTCGAGGAACACAAAACTCCCAAAGGAATGCTGAACACCCAAAGATCCTCCAGAAAACAATATAATTTAAAGGAAGGTGCACAGGAAAGATAATCGTGCGATATGTTTAAACTTTAATGTTCTATAAAAGCAATGACAGACTCTCACCTTTGAAACAAATATGACAAGTGCTTATCAATAAAACCAAACCACGGGGTCCATGCTTTTTACAATTAAAAATACTGATAACAAGAGGCAGCTCAACAATGTCCAACCTTAATGAACTGGAAGTTTATGTGACAGCAGAGGACTAAGAAGAGATGTTTTATTTTTAGTCTTGATGGAGAAATGATGTGATTCCCCAAATAAAATGACCTGCAAACTAGATTAATCGCATTAATGACACTACAACATTGTATTAATCACAATAACAACTAATTAAGGGGTGACCTGAGTGTATGGGGAAAGGACTTTTATTTTTCACTATTGGAGCCTTTGTTATTTTATTATGATGTTTACAAATCACTGGGCCATGTATACACTTTACTGTTTTTTGCTATATTGAGTTTTCCATAAGGCGCAGAGGATTAGTGTGTTGGTTGTTCACAGAGAGCCCAGCCCTCCTCTCAGTTTACTGAACTTCTCTATGCAATCATCATAAGCAGCTCTAATATTCTCACAAACTGTATGAATTCTTGTATATCTGCATGTATAAAAATATGTTTTATACTTATAAATGCTCACATCTAATAAAGCAACTCTAAAAAATTCAAATCAAGATGACAATGAGATATTATCTCATAATGATGAGAATGGCACATATAAAAAATATTGGAACAATTTGCATTGACAATGATTTAACTAAAAGGACTTCCATTCCCTATTGGTAGGAACAGGAAATTAACCGTAATGGAAAATAGTTTGGAAATATATCTGTAAACAAAAAGCTGAGCTCCCTTATGAGCCAGTATTTTTAATTCTAAATATCTACCCCAGTATATAAAAACATTTGTTCAAAATTGCATATGCACAGCATTATTGTGCTTAGTGCAATAGAAAAGTTATTTAATCTACGTAGGTGTCTAATGATATATAAATGTATTATGAAGATATGGTACATACTCAAAGGAATACTATGAAAATTCAAGAAACAATTCTTGCAATTTACTGCATTGTGAATGGAATTGAAATATAGCATGTTAAGTAAATTTAGCCAAATTAAGGATAAACAAAGAATTATCTCACTTATCTGTGACATGTTGAATAACTAAAGGAGGTTATGTAATGTGTTAAAGGCATTTGTCTAGAGATGATCTTTGATGCCAGAGTATAGGAGTGAGAAGAAAGAGAAGGAAAGAAATTAAGAAAGGACAAAGTCAACAGAAAGTACCAGTGGTAAGGGAACAAGGGCATCAGTTTCATCACAGTATGGACGAATATTAATATATTAAATTGCAGAGTCAATACTGAAACCATGAGATTCAAAAAAAAAGGGTAATTCCAAAATATAGTACTATTTTTATCACTTGAAAGCAAATAGTAAATAGTAACATTCTTAACATTCTGTAAATACTGAGCTAACACAAAGGACTAAATAGTTACTTCAACAGACAGAAATCTTTGCTCAGATTTATTAATAATTTTACAGGTAAAAAGAATGCAAGGTAACAGGTGGATCAGCAAAGAGTTTGAGAAGGCAGAAAAAATGTGAATTTTTGTCCTTAATGCAAAGAATACTGTCTGGTCATTAATTGATGAACTTTTAAAATTAGATATACAGGGCCAATGAGACAGTTTAGATGTTAATGCACTGGCCTTGAACACAGCCATCCCCAGTTCAGTCCTTCCCATCATAGCTTGTCTTCAAGAACCACCAGGAATGATCCCTAAATACAGAACCAGAAAGTGGCTCTTGAATACAGAGCCAGAAATAATCCCTGAGCACAGATACAGGAATCTAAACATATAATAATCTAAGCATTTAATAGTCTTTGAGCACCATGGAGTGTGGTCCCAAAACCAAATAAATTATTCAGATTCATCGTAATTATGTTACACTATTCCTTAGACTATAAATAAACCCATCCTATGAATTTGATTATGCTATGACTTCTATGATATTATTTTTCTTTTGGGGGGTTGTTTTTGGGTCATACCCTGTGATGCTCAGGGGTTACTCCTGGCTATGTGCTCAGAAATCACTCATGGCATGGGAGGACCATATGGGATGCCAAGAAATCAAACTGCAGTCCATCCTAGACTAGAGTGGGCAGGACAGACGCCTTACCAGGTACACCACCACTCAGGCCCCTTCTGTGATATTCTTGATCATTGTAAGTTGCAATATAAATACTGTAAGTTGATAGTTCTTCCATTTTTGTATTAATTCTAAATCATAGATTTCCTGCTAACAGCATTTCACTGGTTAGCTGTGTTAGGTCTACAAATGATTATACTACTGCAACAAAATGTGTGAGTCTGTTTGTCAGGAGGACTATTTTAAGTCATGCATACTGGTGTATTGCTTTGTTCCTACAGTAATTGAAGAATATAGATCAAAGGTCACATGCTTTATCTCAAATTTCCACTCTGAAGATTTTTAATGTATCAATTTTATGCAGCTTTTAATCATTTGCATGACAAAAATTGCTTTCTAAACACTAATAGTCAAGAAACACAGTTGAGAAACATTACATAATTTTAGAGTCATTTTTAGTTATACAAATTATATTACTTGAAAAGATATTTCTTTTAGTTTGGGGGTCACACTCAGTTGTTCTCAGGGCTTACTCCTTATTCTAAACTCAGGGATTACTCCTAGGAAGACTCAAGAGACAATATATGATGATATCAGGGATCAAAGTTAATTCCCTACCCTCTGCAAATTCTCTATCCATTGCAAAGTTAATGTCCTACCCATTGGACTACCCCCTGGCACACAGAAAAGATCTTCAAACACATATTTTATATCTATAAAATGGTACTTTTTGTCAGGATTATTTGAGGTGTCATTAATGGTACATGAAATACATGCCATCTCGTAAAGGGGCCTGTATATTTGTATATTTTATAAATATACACATATATACATGTATATATACATATAAACATATACATATGTATTTTGTATATTTTATAAATATACAAATATGTAACAACATCCACGAGTTGAGGTATGAATATTTTAATTTAATTTATTTATTTACTTTTGGTTTTGGGTCACACCAAGCAGCGTTCAGAGGTTACTCCTGGCTCTACGCTCAGAAATTTTTCTTGGTAGGCTGGGGGGACCATATGGGATGCCAGGATTTGAACCACCATCTTTTTGCATGCAAGGCAAACGCCTTACCTCATGATATCTCTCTGGCCCCAAATATTTTAATTTTTAAATAACTTACTGCTTGAGATTTTAGTCTCTAGTTTCACAGCTACACCTTCTGAAGTAATCTTTCTTTCTCATAAAGGGTATCTAATAATTGAGCTGGGTCATTTTTCTGGAGTGATTCCTGTCAGTAGAATTGAAAAGAATCTAAGGCTCCTTACATTATTTATTTTCTCTCAAATTTAACCCAGATTGAGTTGTTTTTGCTGGAATAAATTCCTCTGAAGCTTTCTATGTCTTATATTTATTTCCCAGACATTCACTGCATTGCACAAAACCCAGGTCCAAAATTTTCTTCAAAATTTCCCTTTCTATATTGGTATCTTACTGAAATGGGTAAGTAACAACTCTCCCTTACTCATTCTGGAAGTTTTTATTTTTGTTTTAGTGTGTGTGTGTGTGTGTGTGTGTGTGTGTGTGTGTGTGTGTGTGTGTGTGTGTGTGTGTGTGTTGGGGCCACTCTGGACAACATTCAGGGATTACCCTTGGCTCTGTGTTCAGTAATTATTCCTGGCAAATTCAGGGACCCCAGGGATGCTGGAGGCAGAACTTGGGTTAGCGGTGTGCAAGACAAAAGCAATTCCAGCTGTGCTGTTGCTCTGGCCTCTTATTCTGAAAGTTTTAAAATTGGTGCATGAGGGAAAGTGATAGCACAGTGGTAGGGTGTTTGCCTTGCACGCTGCAGCTGACCAGATTCAATGCCTGGCATCCCATATGATCCCCCGGGTCTGCCAGGACTGATTTCTTTTTTTTTTTTTTGAGATTAATTTCAGATATTTTAATTTTTTATTTGATTTGAGGCATCATGACTACAATATTGTTAATTATAGAGTTCCATGCATTTTCCAAAATCACATCATTTATTAGTATCTGCCTCACACATAGGTCTCCTAAAAGATCTGTTTATTACTTATTTTCAACCTAGAAAATGTGTCCTATGAATTTTGAAATACAATTAGAGCATTGCTATTTAATGAATTGATCTTCCAAAAACAACTATATTATGTTATTATATTGTTGGAGATAAATATGTAGAACTCTTAGTTTGATGATATGACATAAGTTTTATTTCACTAAGTTCATGACATTTTGTTAACTTGAACTTAAAATATTAAAAGACCAAATCATATTTCTTAGTTGCATCTGATGATAGAATGTTCCTAAGGGAATAATAAGAAGCAAGCTACTAGTAGCGGAAATGAAAAATGAAAGTCAAGATTTAAGGAATAGTGCTAAAGACCTTCTGTCCCCTTTTTTGTAGACATTCTTCTCACAGAAACCTTGCTAGTTGGTTTTCTTTTTTTGTAAAGGTCCTTGCCTTTCTTTTTTTATGATATCTTTATTTAAGCATCTTGATTACAAATATGATTGTGATCAGGTTTCAGTCATGTAAAGAACACCCCCCCTTCATCAGTGCAACATTGCCACCACCAATGTCCCAAATCTCCCTCCATCCCACCCCACCCTCACCTGTACTCTAGACAGGCTTTCCAGTTCCCTCAATCATTCACATGATTATGGTAGTTCTCAGTGTAATTATTTCTATAACTGCACTCACCACTCTTTGTGGTGAGCTTCATGAAGTGAGCTTGAAGTTCCAGCCCTCCTTTCATTGTCTCAGGATTGTTGCAAAAATTACTTTTATTTTTCTTAAAACCCATAGATGAATGAGGCTATTCTGCGTCTCTCTCGCTCTCACTCTGACTTATTTCACTCAGCATAATAGAACTCTATGTACATCCATGTATAAGAAAATTTCATGACTTCATATCTCCTAACAGCTGCATAATATTCCATTGTGTATATGTACCACAGTTTCTTTAGCTATTCACCTGTTGAAGGGCATCTTGGTTGTTTCCAGAGCCTGGATATTGTGAATAGTGTTGCAATAAATATAGGTGTGTGGAAGGGGGTTTTGTATTGTATTATTGTGTTCCTAGGGTATATCCCTAGGAATGTAATAGCTGGGTCGAATGAGAGCTCGATTTCCAGTTTTTGGAGGAATCTCCATATCACTTTCCATAGAGGTTGGACTAGACGGCATTCCCACCAGCAGTGGATAAGAGTTCCTTTCTCTCCACATCCCCACCAGCACTGATTGTTCTCATTCTTTGTGATGTGTGCCAATCTCTGTGGTGTGAGATGGTATCCCATCGTTGTTTTGATTTGCATCTTCCTGATGATTAGTGATGAGGAGCATTTTTTCATGTGCCTTTTGGCCATTTGTATTTCTTTTTTATCAAAGTGTCTGTTCATTTCTTCTCCCCATTGTTGATGGGATTAGATGTTTTTTTCTTGTAAAGTTCTGTCAGTGCCCTGTATATTTTGGAGATTAGCCCCTTATCTGATGGGTATTGGGTGAATAGTTTCTCCCACTCAGTGGGTGACTCTTGTATCCTGGGCACTATTTCTTTTGAGGTGCAGAAGCTTCTCAATTTAATGTATTACCATATGTTGATCTCTGCTTCCACTTGTTTGGAGAGTGCAGTTTCCTCCTTGAAGATGCCTTTAGTCTCAATGTCATGGAGTGTTTTACCTACGTGTTGTTCTATATACCTTATGGTATCTGGTCTGATATCAAGGTCTTTAATCCATTTGGATTTTACCTTTGTACATGGTTTTAACTGGGGGTCTATGTTCGCTTTTTTGCAAGTGGCTAACCAGTTCTGCCAGCACCACTTGTTGAAGAGGTTTTCCTTGTTCCACTTAAGATTTCTTGCTCCTTTGTCAAAAATTAGGTGTTTGTATGTCTGGGGAACATTCTCTGAGAACTCAAGCCTATTCCACTGATCTGAGGGTCTGTCTTTATTCCAATACCATGTTGTTTTGATAACTATTGCTTTGTAGTGCAGTTTAAAGTTGGGGAAAGTAATGCCTCCCATACTCCTTTTCTCTAGTAGTATTTTAGCTAATCGAAGGTGTTCATTGTCCAGATGAACTTCATAAGTGTTCGATCCATTTCTTTGAAGAATGTCATGGGTGTCATTAGAGGGATCTCATTAAATCTGTATAATGCTTTGGGGAGCATTGCTATTTTAATGATGTTAATCCTGTCAATCCATGAGCAGGGTATGTGTTTCCATTTCCGTGTGTCCTCTCTTATTTCTTGGAGCAGGGCTTTATAGTTTTCTTTGTATAGGTCCTTCACGTCTTTGGTCAAGTTGACTCCAAGATATTTGAGTTTGTGAATGGATTGCCTTCTTAATGTCCATCTCTGAGCACAGAGCAAGGAGCAACCCCTGGCACTGGGTGAGGCCAAAAAAAATTAATTAATTAATTAATTAAATTAAACTGGTACAGTGGGAACAATATGTGAAAAAAAAAAACATTTACTGTAACTCTTTTGATTTTTATGTGTTTGTTTGGCTACAACAGGTGGCACTCAGGAGTTACTCCTGGCTCTGTGCTCAGAAATTGCTCTTGGCAGGAAACCAAAAGGGATGCCAGGGATCTAACCCGGGTCTGTCTCAGGTCAGCTGAGTACACAGCAAATGCCCTACCACTCCGGCCCCCACACTTACTCTCTTGCAAGAATACTTAGTATGATAGATAAGCGAAGACTAAAATCATTTTAGTTTTTTAGAGTTTTTGCAAAAAGTTTGAACATCCATAACTGGTAGACTTTTCTGCGTCCTCTCTTTCATTGTCATTTCTCACGTAAAGCAGTTGTGTGTGTTTTTTTTTTCTGTGAATGGCCTTAATCTTTTGAAAAGGCTTGTTTCTGAGAAACAAGTTTTGCTCAATTTTTTTCCTTTTCTATTTTATAATAACTATGCAGAACAAATTAATCTAAGCCATCAAAAATATGTTTTAGCAGTTTTTTTAGCTAACATACTTCATTTTTCAAATTTTGCCCCCACATAACCGGGGGTTCACTTTCACTGTTCATCTTAACATTCTGCTGTCTAGTTTCCATTAATATCTTCCTCTTGTCCTATTGACCTTCATCAAAGTGTCCCCAAGTCAAACTTTCTATTACATTATGTTCAAGGCAATCAAGTTTTCATCTGTCAAGCACTTGGAAATTATTCCAGCATCCACCACTGCTTCATTCTGAAATGAATGGACATTTTGGCTATTTATTATTGCCCACTTCCAGGCATAAAAATATGTAACAAATTTGACTGATTCGTTGAAATTGTTACAAAGTTAGTGGTTTAAGTCAATATAAATATTTTCTCCTACAATTTCCATATCATGAGTATGTGCTAAATAATAGGCTCTCAAAAAATCAACATAGTGGCTTATGTGTAATTACGAAACATCTTAGACTAATCCCCATGCCTCTTCATTTCCTTTTATTCTTTCTATTTTCAAATTTTCTCATTGCACAAAACACTTTCTCAAAATTCATTAGACATTGAATTAGAATTGTTACAAGTTTCTTTTTACAAATATGCCTTAAACTTTGTTTAAGCAATTATCAAATGGGTATATTAATGTCTACATTATATAAATACTACAAGAACTACTAAAGACACATTATTTAAATATGTAATATCATTTCTTCATACTGCTAAACAAAATGGCTACACTTTTCCTTAAAATCCATTAATATATGCCTACTTCTAAACCTTTTTCATATGCTCTAAGTTCTAGAAATAAAATAAAATAATTCTAGAATTATTTTAATAATTTTATTTATTTAAGCACTATGATTACAAACATGTTCAAAGTTGGATTTTAGCCATAAAAATGCCCACCCCACCACCAGTGCAACTTTTCTGCCACTAATGCCATTTCCCTTCTCCCCTAGCCCTTGCCTCCCTTTGAAATAGGCATTGTATTTCTTTATCGTCATAGTAATTTTGTAGTTATTTCTCTAACTGCACTTACCACTCTTTTTTCCCAGGAAAATAGTGATCTTGTTTCTAGATATTTAGAGGCATATTTAATTATCTCCTTTAGAAATGTGCTTTGGTATTACCCTATTGGGGAAGCATACTGATTATTCCTTTTCTTCTCCTAACACTTCCAATCTTCCTTCCCTGCTATCTTTGTTTTTTATCCCTAAAACTTTTTATTATTTGACAAAGTAGGTATTTGAACTATCATACATGCATGTTCCAGGAAGTGAGAGTTGTTTGTTTTATTTCTGTTATTTTATTTAGTTCTTAAAATAGGAAGTGCTCAAAAATGTTTTATTGAGAGAAGAAATAAATAAAGGAAGAAAAAATAAGGAAAAAGCAATAGAACATCATCATAATCTGATTTTTAACAGCAATAACCCATCAGCCTAATAAGGAACAGTTGTACTTTATTTTTTTTTCAAACTGGCTGCAGAAACAGCCAGTCTCCAGAAACATTCTGAAAAGTATATAATTACTTGAAATTGCCAAAATAAAAATGAAAGGAAGCGTTAAAGATAAAGTGTCACAATAATTGTTGTTTATGTACAGGTTTTTCCACTGCTTTCAGAAAATAGAAAGTTCAAATTTGGTATGATTCAGTAAATTATATTTTTTTTCATTTATAAGTGCTCAAAATGTTTATATAAATTATTGATGATAGTGTTTCTAGACTCAATATAATCACCAAATAGTAAAGTTGTACTTTCAGATGGTGGGGTAAGCCTGTACCTTTATTTAGTTTTTCTTTCTTTACTATCTTATTACTTCTTTTTCAGTTTTTCTTCTTTCTCATCTAAGTTCCTATGTCCTCTGTTGTGTCTAAATGCACCAAACCACACTAAGGAACAAAAACTATAGAGGATGAATAAGGCACATAATAGATGCTATGAATTTACCTTAAAGAGTAGTAGCCAAAGGAAAAATGAACCTTGTGCTTGAAATTAGATAGGGTATTCAATAAGCTAACTGACTCCACTAACCATTTCATTTCAAACGAATGAGATTTTATGTATTATATTGCTATCAGTTTCTTAGAAACACCTGCTTATAAGGAAGCATAGTAAGAAAAATTTTAAGAACACTAAAAATTTTAATTGAGTTTTCCTTTATTCATTTTTAGGATCACTACTTTCCTGGAAAAAAGAGAGTAAAGGCACACTGTATTAAGAGACGCCATGTAAAATATTAATCTTTCATTAGGCAGATACTATCAATGTGCACCTTAAACAGATGTTTGCAAGGAATCAATAAAAAAATGGCATTTGGATATCTTCTGTTGATCTTTCTGTCTTCAATCAGACATATATTTTTGTATATATGTATATATATATATTCCATCGTAAACTAACCCACACTCAGTGCAAAAATCCCTTGAAATGAAGCATAAATAAATAAGTAAATAAATGAGCTGTTGATCATCTGCTTAACTTTAAAATCTTCTAAGCCAACAATGATAGATGTGAATGGAAAATGAAAACCCAAAACTCATTGTCAAAGACATTAGTTGTAAATACAAACATTTTCAGTAGAATGTATTTTTACGGGCAATGAGTTTATATACAGCATCTATACTTGAACAAATGATGAAGTATAAAATAAATCCTGAACAACAATTCTTTCTTTAAAATGTTATTTATAGTCTAATTCCAGTCCTTCAACTAAATCTACTCTTCCTCCTTAAATTCTATGTAGGTTTCATGCAAGTAAAGTTTTGTAGAACAAGCCTGCCACAAATTTAATAATGCATTAGATTTTATAATCTGCCTACCAATTATAAACAACAATCATTGAGTGATTTTAGAGTAGCAATATAAGAGTAGTGTCTGGATTTTTATTTTTTACAGTATTTATGTTTGACAGGAGACCAAAAGGCTGTATAAGCCAAAGTTCTTTGATTATAAGAAACAGAACCCCAAATGGTATAAATGAAGCAGATCAAATACACCTATTTAGAGTTCTGATTGGCAAACAAGATAAAGATAATCCTCTTGTTTTGAGCAGAAACTTAATTTATAAATGAATGTAATGGGGGTTCCTAAAAAGGACCAAAAGGTTAAGGAATTTCAGTTTAAACTCAGTGTAACAACTGAGGCAGACCATCAGCAAATACAGACATGAAAAGAGTCTTCTTAGAATCTCTTATTTCTGCAGAAGCCACAAATGATGTGGCAATTAGTCCAGAATGCTGATGAAAAATTCTACACACTTGAAAGAAATAAAACATTTCATATTTTAATCACCTAATTCTTTGTAAAATAAATCTTATCATACTTTAGTCATTAAGAGAAATGAAAATATTTCATTAATATTCTGATTAGTATCGTTTTGCATGAATCATAAATTTTTTTCATTTTTTCCTTTCTTCTTTTTAAATTGGTATTTATAACCTGTAGACACACTCCTTCTGGTATTTTGTTTGTTGTTTTGTAATATCTTTATTTAAACACCTTGATTACAAATATGATTGTAGTTGGGTTTCAGTCATATAAAGAACACCCACCTTCATCAATGCAACATTCCCATCACCAATGTCCCCAATCTCTCTCCTCCCCACCACCCCCACCTATATTTGAGACAGACTTTCTATTTCCCTCATTTATTCACATTGTTATTGTTGGTTTTGTTTTTTATATTTTGTTTTTTGATTTTTGTTTTTTTCTTCTTTCATTTTCTTCTTTTCTTTTTCTTTTCAAACAGAACCACATAAATTGAACATCTTGTTCTACCTCATAAATTGAGGGGGTTGGGGAAATGGATGGTACCAGAATCAAACAGTAGTATGAACATTGAGTAGAAATAAAAAATAATCAGTCTTAAACACAAAACCCAAAGTCAATGACAACGGAATCAATACCCAATCTTCAACATGCTATACACAGAGGGGACCAGGGGACCAGTTATACTAGCAGTCCGGGGGACAAAAGAGGGGAATGCTGGGAACAGGGTTGGAGGGAGGACAACATTATTGGGGGGAATACGCCTGATTCAATGTCACTATTCACTTTAAATACTACTGTGAAAAACTTGTAATTCATAATGATCACAATAAAAGTTATTTTTTAAAAATGTTTTCCTTTTGTAATAACAATATTGGAACTACAGAATGTCATGCTAAGTGAAATAGTTATCAGTAATACAAATATCAGATGACTTCATTTATATGTGGTATATAAAGAAACAAAGCAAGGGAACAAAGAACAAAATTTGAATTGAATTTGACCCAGAACTAAGGCATCACAGGAGAGGGATTAAAAGGTTCCAAGGGCTTTTGGAAGAGGTAGTTTAATATTTTGGAGGTGGATGTGGAATTGTACCCCTATAAACACAAATATTTATATCAGAATAACATTTATACCACATAATACAGTTGATGGCATTTTCTCATTTACTTAAGGAAGGTAGATATCCAGGGGGGTTAGGGAGGAATACATAATTCTTTTTATCTGAATAGGAGAAATAAGCAAATAGTTTGAGAATTTCTTGTTATACTTTTATTACAAAAGAAAAAACTGCTAACACAAGCACACAGAGATTTGAATTTAAATAAAGGAATATAGCAGAAAAAAAAACTATGGCTTAAAAGTATACCTAGAAAATATTATAAGAACTACTGTATAGTTAGATAACACACCAAAATAAAATATTTAATATGATCATCTTAATGAAGTAATATCATTTCTGTACTTTATGTTAGTTCTATTGCATGTCTGGATCAGGTTAACAAGTTTCTGTCTAGATTCTTGCTAGTCAGAAAGTGATTTTTAGACCAAATATAGTATATCACTGTCTGACCTGCCCCCAAACAAAACCAAAAACAAAAAGCATAAAAAGGAGTGTTTCATAGATCAGCAATATCACTGTGGTTCAGAAATTTTAAGAAATGTAGAACCTAATCTACATCCTAATCTAATTAGAATCTAATCTAATCTAAATGTAGAATTCATGTCAAAATTTTAAATGATATCGTAAATTGGAAGATTTTATCAAAAATGTCCTATGAAGAACATATTTTCAGTAAAAAGCATATTGTCTGTGAGTGCAACTAGGAAAGACATAAAAAAAAATTATTTGAGAATATTTTTAAAGGCCCCAAATCTGTCCTAAGACCAGATTGTATACCTACCTCTAGAAGGAGGAAAATCCTTCCAGAAGAATTAATACCAGCATTAATCTTCTTTAGAAAAATCCACCAAATAAATGTCTAAGCTACATTTTCTGCTTTGAGGCAATCTTACTATTATTATCAATTACTTACAATTACTATTGTAGTAGTAATGCTTACCCCCGAATAATCATTTCTAAGTCCCTGATTTATGGTATTTGTGATTTATGGTAATTAAGAACACAAGTCACCTACTGGGGTCTAATTAGTTGTTTGATCCTAATTTACATGGTTACTCTTTACTCACTCCTGTGTCAAGAAAAGATAATAGTAGAGCCTAATTAATGGCATTTTAAAATAATTTAATTAGTTAATGAAATAATATGCCCCAAACTACTATAGTAAGATACACATCAATGAGAAAATCTATAATAATGCTATTAATATGAAAAGTACAATCATTTTTATCACAGAGAGTTCCTGATTGTATCTTCATTTTGCCATAAATAATGGTTTAGAAAGAATATAAGCACAAGATCCAAATCACAAAATACAACTGTTTTAATGAGTTTTTTCTCAAAACATGTGTTAAATATATTATGGCAAATAATATAAGGGGATTTTGTTAAAGACTGCAGTAATATATTTATGAATTAAGATTATGACTTGTTAGTAGAACCTAACACTTTACATAAAGTTTCCAGCTAAAAGTTCCATGATAGCAGGTAAAGAAAGTCATATTACAGTTGTCTATAAAGAGGAACTCTAAATCATTGCTCTTTCAGAAACCATGAGAACTTTCCTCAAGGCAGAATCCAAGAAACTGGCTAGAAGATCAAGGTGCTCCTGACCTCAGGAACATAAGACTTCAGTGTTTACATGTGACATTACTCTTATCTTCTATTTCTTTTCCTTTCTACACTTCTTCATAGTGTATTTGTAACCATCTGCTCCAAATATGAGGACTTTTTCTTTCAAATGAAGACTTATCAGAGATAAAAGCAGAACAGTAAGGCATACGAAAATGTAGAACTTCGATTAGACTCAGACCAGAACTTAAGAAACTTAAGAAAGCTGTACCTTTGTGGAATTGGTTAGACCTTATGGCCCATTTTTTTAGAGAATATAAATAGCATGTTGCAAGTAATTTATAGTTAATTCCTCTAAGAAGTGATAGCATACATATTTTTAGACTTGTGTAATATAAATGACAAATATTTATTTGGATAAGTATTTAGCTAAGAGCTATGGTCATTATTCCAGCCATCAGTTTAAGGCCTGAAGCAAGGATTGAAAATGCTAATCAGGTGAAAAATAATTAGAACAAAGATTTTTCTATCCATGCAGTCCACTGGCAAACACCAGGAAAAATTCATTTTTAAATCAATAACAACAAAAACGCCACAACTAAAAAAATGATAGAAATAAAAGATAATATTTGAATTTTTAAAGCAGTCTATGGTATAAATAGAATACTTCAGAAGAAAATATAATCTTAGTAATTTATTTTTAATTTTAGTCCAATGCATACAATTAAAAATTTTTAAGCATTAGATATTTTTCAAAAAGTAAAAGAAAATTGGTAGAGCATTGATGGCACTATGAGCAGTAAAGTAATTGTGTATATCAACCATATTACCTAGACAACAATTTTCAAAATTATGTCAAGAATACATTAATTTCCTTCTTCCTATATAAAAAAGAATGCATTGATTGCTAATATGGAAGAGGAAAAAAGACAATGCAAATGAAGGAGATAGCTAAGGACCAGATTGGCTAAATAGGACTAATGATTTATGATTAATCTGAGACTCGGGGACAGCACAGAGTAGTTACCAGAAGCTGTTGGGCTGAGGAGAATGGAGCCGAGGTATACAAGAAAGGGAATCCTAAGGAAAAAAACTCAAACAAGAATACAGTATATGATGCACTTGTTAGAGTACAACAAAGAATTTACACTGGCCGGAGCGATAGCGCAGCAGTATGGCCTTTGCCTTGCAGGCGGCTGAATCAGGACAGACCTCGATTCGATCCCCAGCATCCCTGATGGTCCCCCAAGCCAGGAGCGATTTCTAAGCGCATAGCCATGAGTAACCTTGAGCGTCACCAGGTGTGGCCCGATAAAAACCAAATAAATAAATAAATACTTTATAAATGCAAATTTTGGAACCCTGACATGGAGAATAAGCAGGAATTTTCACAACTTTATTGATACAAAGAATATATCTGTATTACTAAAATATACCCAAAATTATTTTATTTATTAAGTAAAATAACTGTGAAATGTATGTAATTGAAATTTTAAAATGCGGGGCCAGAGAGATAGCATGGAGGTTAAGGTGTTTGCCTTGCATGCAGAAAGTCGGTGGTTCAAATCCCGGCATCCCATATTGTCCCCTGAGCCTGCCAAGAGCGATTTCTGAGCATAGAACCAGGAGGAACACCTGAGCGCTGCCGGGTGTGACCCAAAAACCAAAAAGAGAAAAGAAAAGAAAAGAAAAGAAAAGGAAAGGAAAGGAAAGGAAAGAAAAGAAAAGGAAAGAAAAGGAAAGAAAAGAAAAGAAGGAAAGGAAAGGAAAGGAAAGGAAAGGAAAGGAAAGGAAAGGAAAGGAAAGGAAAGGAAAGGAAAGGAAAGGAAAGGAAAGGAAAGGAAAGGAAAGGAAAGGAAAGGAAAGGAAAGGAAAGGAAAGGAAAGGAAAGGAAAGGAAAGGAAAGGAAAGGAAAGGAAAGGAAAGGAAAGGAAAGGAAAGGAAAGGAAAGGAAAGGAAAGGAAAGGAAAGGAAAGGAAAGGAAAGGAAAGGAAAGGAAAGGAAAGGAAAGGAAAGGAAAGGAAAGGAAAGGAAAGGAAAGGAAAGGAAAGGAAAGGAAAGGAAAGGAAAGGAAAGGAAAGGAAAGGAAAGGAAAGGAAAGGAAAGGAAAGGAAAGGAAAGGAAAGGAAAGGAAAGGAAAGGAAAGGAAAGGAAAGGAAAGGAAAGGAAAGGAAAGGAAAGGAAAGGAAAGGAAAGGAAAGGAAAGGAAAGGAAAGGAAAGGAAAGGAAAGGAAAGGAAAGGAAAGGAAAGGAAAGGAAAGGAAAGGAAAGGAAAGGAAAGGAAAGGAAAGGAAAGGAAAGGAAAGGAAAGGAAAGGAAAGGAAAGGAAAGGAAAGGAAAGGAAAGGAAAGGAAAGGAAAGGAAAGGAAAGGAAAAAGGAAAGGAAAGGAAAAAGGAAAGGAAAGGAAAGGAAAGGAAAGGAAAGGAAAGGAAAGGAAAAGGAAAGGAAAGGAAAGGGGAAAGGGGAAAGGAAAGGAAAGGGAAAGGAAAGGAAAGGAAAGGAAAGGAAAGGAAAGGAAAGGAAAGGAAAGGAAAGGAAAGGAAAGGAAAGGAAAGGAAAGGAAAGGAAAGGAAAGGAAAAAGGAAAGGAAAGGAAAAAGGAAAGGAAAGGAAAGGAAAGGAAAGGAAAAAGGAAAGGAAAGGAAAAAGGAAAGGAAAGGAAAAAGGAAAGGAAAGGAAAAAGGAAAGGAAAGGAAAGGAAATTTAAAATGCGGGGCTGGAGCGGTGGCACTAAAGGTAATGTGTCTGCCTTGCAAGAGCTAGTCTAGGACAGACCTGTGGATCAAGCCAGGAGTGACTTCTGAGTGTATAGCCAGGAGTAATCCCTGAGCGTCAATGTGTGTGGCCCAAAAAACAAAAACAAAAAAAAAATTTAAATGCAGGTAAAACTTAAGTTATACCTAGCTATAAATATCAGTAGACAAACTACTGTCATAAAAATGCTAAAAAAAATAGACACAACAATTAAAAATGTTTTTACACAGGAGTAAATATCTTCAAAAGTTAATCAAATATGTTCAAAGATGCATAGGTACTTAAATATTTTACACAATAAAATGTGACTTTGAAGGTGGTAGATAGTTGCGTTTTTAGGTGGATGCCTTGGATGCACTCTATCTGGCTTGATACTCAAAGCCACATGGTTTGTTTTCATTACCAGGTGAAGTTCTGAAGGTCAACAGTACCACCAAGATTGTGCAAATATTCTGGCACAGCAAGGCCCGAGCAGCATAGCATATCCAGACTCTTATGTTATGCTACATGCACAATCAGCCAAAAATAACTAGTGGCCCCACTTCTCCATCCTGAGCACTGTTTAACTTGGGCTGGTGATTTGACTCAGCAGCTCAGCACAAGCACCACATATGTGAGGTCCTACATTCAAACATCGACATGCTGGCAAAAAAAAAAAAATCCTTTTAATTCATTTTGCATATCACAATTTATTCAATCTCTCTTAATTTTGCTATATACACCCCAATTCTTTCTCTTTAATTATGTAGACTTGTTTGTATAAGACATAAATAGAACATAGTGAAACAGGATAAAAACAGAAATACAGAGGTTTACTGTTTATTTCTATGTTCTCCCTTAAATACCTTAATTACTTATTTCCATGCCTTTGCTTTCTTTTGGGGGGTAGAGAGGCTTTGGTTTTGAAACCACAGCTGACAGTCCTCAGGAATCCATATGGAATGCCATGAATCAAACTCTGGTTGGCTTCATGCAAGACAAGTGCACTACCCACAATAGTATCGCTCCAGCTCTTCTATGTCTTTGTTTTCTTGCTTGGTCTTTCAAAATCCTGTTCTCTCCTGAATATGCATTTCTTTCCTTCCCCCAACTCTGCATGTTTCTAAATAAGTTTTTTTTTCAATAAAAATGATCTTGCTTTACCAAAAAAAAACAAAAAACAAAAAAAAAAAACTCAGAAACACAGAGACCTACTGAAAAAATAAGAGAGTATCTTCAATTTTCTTAAATCTAACGTCTACCTTTCATCCCTGAGAATGTATTAGGGGAGGGTAATTAAAAGAGTGAAAGAAAGACCTGGAAAAGCAAAAGAGTGACTGAAAGTCAAAAAGAAAAGCAAAATAAAATGAAATTTTTATAAAATGGGAAAAATGATTCACACAACACCCATCAGATAAGGGGCTAATACCTATACAAGATATACAAGGTACTGACAGAACTTAACAAGAAAAAACATTTAACCCATCCAAAAATGGGGAGAAAAATAATGAACAGACACTTTCAAAGAAGAAATACAAATAGCCAAAAGGCACATGAAAAAATGTTCCACATCACTGATTATTAGGTAGATGCAAATCAAAACAACAATGAGATATCATGTATGCCACAGAGACTGGCACACATCACAAAGAACAAGAGTAGTCAGTGCTGGCATGGATGCAAAAAGAAAGGAACTATTATTCACTGCTGGTGGGAATGCTGTCTAGTCCAGCCTTTCTTGAAAACAATATGAATATTCCTTTAAAAATGAAAATTGAGCTGACCCCCCCCCCGCGTCCAGGGTGAGTGCACTCTCCTAGGGCGCTCACACGTGGATGACCGGAGACATCCGCGTCAGCCACCTTGCGCGCGACCCCCCCCCCCATAGACTGCAGAAGCCGCTCCAACCGGGGAGTAGGGACCCCCGCGCTCCTGACACCATCCTCCCCCCCCCCCCGGCGTCCAGGGTGAGTGCACTCTCCTAGGGCGCTCACACGTGGACAACCGGAGACATCCGCGGCCGCCACCTTGCCTGCGACCCCCCCCCCCATAGACTGCAGAGGCCAGCTTGTTGGCACAGAGACCACACACCCGTTGCCTCAATTTCCAGGCCCCAGAGTTCACCCCACCTGACCCGAGCATAGACAGAGGAGGACATTCCCTAGTAACTAGTGGGCCAGAGTCACCTGCCCTGCTGGGACAGGTGGGAAGAATAGACTGGGTGAGCTTGGGCCTGCCCCCTGGACCTTTAGGTAACCTAGAGCAACCTAGCCCCGAGCCCCAGAGTGGGCCTGAGCCCCCCCCCCAAGGGCTGAGAGCAGCTACCGGGAGGGCTTGACTGGGGGAATTTCTTCCGCGGAAACTCGGAGGAGCAGAGCTTCATTGACTCCGAGATAAGGGATGGAACAGAGAGTCAGGCTCAACAGCGCCCACAACCAGTGTGGCCAGGAGCAGAACTACACCTGCTGACAGGAATAAAGAGGAAGACTGACTTCCAAGTAGTAGAGGAGAGGAGAAAGAGCTAGGCTCAACAGTGCCCCCCACCACTGTGGTTAGAAAAGGGCCAGTACTAGCTGCCAACAAAAGGGGAAAACAACTAACCAGGCTACATAAAGAGTACAGGAGGATCCAAACCTCAGCGAGTTCACCCAAAAGTTCCTCTAGAACCACCCTCAGGGAGGGAACCCACTCCCACACCACAGGGGATCAAAACAGGTGAAAATTAGAAGCACAGCACTCTAAAACACACCATTAAATACAAAGAAATATGCGTAAATCAAGGAGATCACTAATATCTGGAGATATGGTGACAAACCCTTGCAAGCTTCCAAGTCCACCAAAACGCACAGATCCACGCGATGAAGACGTAAAAGCAGCCATGAGGAAGGAAATGCAAGAATTAATAAAAGAAATGAGAGAAACCCTAGATATCGAGTATAAGAAATCTATGGATGAACGAATCAGCCAAATTAAAGAAGAAATGTTGAAGAACATGAGAGATTCCATACAAAAAGAAGTGAAGGAATTAAAAGACAAAGTAACAAGCCTTACAAGCAGAAACACAGAATTGGAGAAACACATTGAAGAACTCGAAGGAAAACTGCAAACAAAAAATGATCAAGAAACCAACAAAGAAATAAAAGGCAAAGCACTGGAAGGAAAGGTCCAGTATCTAATGAACAAGGATAAAAGAAACAACCTAAGAATTGTGGGTATAACAGAAGGGGAGGAAGTAGGGAAAGGGGAAGAACAAGTAGTCAGAGAGATAATAGCGGAGAACTTCCCCACCCTCTGGAAGGAAACTGCAATGCCAATACAGGAAATAAAAAGAGTTCCCAATAAGATAGACCCTAATAAACAAACACCAAGACACATGGTAATCCAATTGGCAAAAAAACAAAGAGAAAGAGGAACTCCTTAAAGCAATAAAGAAGAAAGGAAACCTCAAGTACCAAGGTAGGGACATAATAATCAAACCAGATCTCCCATTCGAAATAATTCAAGCAAGAAGACAGTGGAATGACATATTTAAATGACTGAATGAAAGAAATTTCCAACCTAGGGTCCAATACCCAGCAAAACTTACATTCATATGGGAGGATAGACTAAAAACATTCTCAAACAAGAACGAATTTGAACTATTTGTGCAAACAAAACCGATCCTAAACGACTTACTCAAAGACGAATTACACAATCCAAACCCCCGATTGTAACAAAAACCACCCTACACAACACAACTACACAACAATCCTCTCTCTCAATAATCTCCCTAAATGTTAACGGACTAAACTCTCCAATTAAAAGACACATAGTAGAGAACTGGATTAGGAAAAATAAACCGGACTTCTGCTGTCTGCAAGAAACACACCTACAGATACAGGATAAGCACAGGCTTAGAATAAAAGGATGGAAAGTAATTATCCAGGCCAATGGAAAACAAAAAAGAGCAGGGACAGCCATTCTTATATCAGACCAAATTGCATTCAACCTCAAGAAAGTGATCAGAGACAAAGAGGGTCACTACTTACTGATCAGGGGAACATTAGATCAAGAAACACTAACCCTGGTCAATATCTATGCACCTAATGTAGAGTCAGCAAAATATGTGAGGCAACTACTGGCAAACCTGGAGAAACACATGAAGGGAAATGTGATAATAGCAGGGGACCTCAATACTCCACTATCACCACTGGACAGATCCACCAAACAGAAAAATAGCAAACAAATAAGAGCTCTGAATGAAAAATTAGAAGATTTAGGGCTAATAGACTTATATAGAGCCCTCCACCCCCAGAAAGCAGAATACACATTCTTCTCAAGCCCACATGGAACCTTCTCCAGAATAGACCATGTCTTAGGATACAAAGCCAACCTATATAAGACCACAAAGGTAAGGATCATTAGAAGTACCCTCTCAGATCACTATGCCACAGAGCTCAAAATTGAGGTCAAGAAGAAGCAATGGAGAAAAACTAATACCTGGAGATTAAACAACATGCTGCTCAACAACAGCTGGATCAAAGAACAACTCAAGGAAGAAATAAAAAAGATTCCTTGAGACAAATGACAATGAAGAGACAACATGTCAAAATTTATGGGACACAGCAAAAGCAGTAATTAGGGGGAAACTCATAGCAATACAGGCCTATGTCAAGAATCAGGAAAATAACAAAACCAACAGTTTAAAAGATCACCTCAAAGAATTGGAACAACAGCAGCAGAGAAATCCAACCACATCCAGAAGGCAAGAAATAATAAAAACCAGAGCAGAAATAAACAACATAGAAACTAAGAAAACAATACAAAAAATCAATGAGACCAGGAGTTGGTTTTTCGAAAAAATAAACAAGATAGACAAACCACTGGCAAAACTCACCAAAAAAAAAGAGAGAAAGCACCCAAATCAGTAGGATCACAAATGAAAGGGGAGATATTACAACATAACCCCAAGAAATACAACATATCATGAGATCATATTATGAACAACTATATTCAACTAGGCTAGAGAACCCAGTAGAAGTCGATAGATTCTTGGAAAAACACCCTCTTCCAAGACTGGAAAAGGAAGATCTAGAAATCCTAAACAGACCAATCACCTCAGAGGAAATTGAAGATGTAATTAAAAAACTCCCTAAGAACAAAAGCCCAGGCCCAGATGGATTTACAGGTGAATTCTATCAAACATTTCAAGAAGAGTTACTACCACTTTTCCATAGGCTCTTCCAAACCATAGAAAAAACAGGAATCCTCCCCAACTCCTTTTATGAGGCTAATATCACACTCATTCCCAAAGAAGGCAAAGACACTACCAAAAAAGAAAACTACAGACCAATCTCACTAATGCACATAGATGCAAAGATATTCAATAAAATATTAGCAAACCGAATCCAGCACTTCATCAAAAAGATCATACATCACGATCAAGTGGGATTCATACCAGGAATGCAAGGTTGGTTCAACATACGCAAATCAATCAACATTATACACCACATCAACAACATGAAAGACAAAATCCACATGATCATATCAATCGATGCAGAGAAGGCGTTTGACAAAATCCAGCATCCTTTCATGTTAAAGACACTCAGGAAAATAGGGTTAGAAGGAATCTTCCTCAAGATAGTTACAGCTATCTATGAAAAGCCTACAGCCAACATTATACTCAATGGTGAGAAACTAGAAGCATTCCCACTAAGATCAGGAACTAGGCAAGGCTGTCCACTCTCTCCACTCTTATTCAATATAACCTTAGAAGTCCTAGCAATAGCAATCCGACAAGAGAAGGAAATCAAAGGAATTCAAATTGGGAAAGAGGAACACAAGCTATCTCTGTTTGCCGATGATATGATGATATACATCAAAAACCCTAAAGAGTCCACAGTAAAACTCCTAGAAACAATTAACCAATACAGCAAAGTGGCTGGTTACAAAGTCAATACACAAAAGACAGTAGCGTTTCTATATACAAACAATGAAGTTGAGGAGAGAGAGATTAAAAATACAATTCCATTTAAGATAGTATCAAAAAATATCAAGTATCTAGGAATCAACCTTACAAGAGAAGTGAAAGACCTATATCAGGGAAACTTCAAAACACTTCAGAAAGAAATTGAAGACGATCTAAAGAAATGGAAGAACACCCCATGCTCATGGATAGGTAGAATTAACATAATCAAAATGACTATCCTACCCAAACTCCTATATAGATTTAATGCAATCCCTATCCAAATCCAGACACAATTCTTTAAAGAATTAGAACAATCATTCACAAAATTCATCTGGAACCACAAAAGACCCAGGATAGCCAAACAAATACTGAAAAACAAGAAGCTGGGAGGCATCTCCTTACCTAACTTGAAACTATACTATAAAGCCATAGTAATCAAAACAGCATGGTACTGGAACAGAGACAGGACCTCAGACTAGTGGGTCAGAACAGAATTCCCAGACATAAACCCCCAGGTATATAGCCAACTAATATTTGATAAAAGAGGCAAGAATCTGAAATGGAACAAAGAAAGCCTATTCAACAAATGGTGTTGGTACATCTGGAAAACCACATGTACGAAAGTGAAAATCAACCCATACCTTACTCCTTATACAAAAAATCAACTCAAAATGGATCAAAGACCTCGAAATCAGACCCGAATCCATAAAGTTTATCGAGAATAAAATAGGCAGAACACTCGAAGACCTATATATCAAAAAGGTCTTTGAGAATGGAGCACCAATGGCAAGAACGTTAGCATCAAATATAAACAAATGGGACTACATCAAACTAAAAAGCTTCTTCATGGCAAAAGAAACCCTACTTAATGCAAGAAGACAGCTAACAGAATGGGAAAAAATCTTTTCACTCGACATATCAGATAAAGGGCTGATATCTAGAACATACAAAGCACTCAGAAAGCTGAGACCCCCAAAACCAAACAAAGCTATAAAAAAATGGGGAGATGAAATGAATAGACACTTCTCTGAGGAAGACAGAAGGATGGCCAACAAACACATGAAAACATGCTCACCTTCACTCATCATCAGGGAGATCCAAATCAAGACAACAATGAGATACCACCTTACACCAGTGAGGATGGCCCACATCAAAAATAATGGAAACAACCTTTGTTGGCGGGGATGCGGTATGAAAGGAACTCTCATCCACTGCTGGTGGGAATGCCCCCTAGTCCAACACCTATGGAGGAAAGTCTGGAGAGTGCTCAAAGAACTCAGAATTGAGCTGCCATTTGACCCAGCAATTGCTCTCCTAGGCATATACCCACAAGATGGAAGGACATTCATTCCAAAATACGTATGCACCCCACTATTTATCGCAGCACTCAGTATAATAGCCAAATCTTGGAACCAACCTAGATGTCCAACAACAGATGAATGGATCATTAAGATGTGGTACATATACACAATGGAATATTACATGGCAGTTAGAAATGATACAATCACAGACTTTGCAGCAACGTGGATGGACCTAGATCATGTTATGTTAAACAAAGTAAGCCAGAAGACAAAAGATAAACACAGAATGGTAGCACTATTCTGAAACACCTAGAACATATATTTTATACACATCTAATACCTAACAATCATATAACAGTGCTTAACAGGGTGGAAACTCCGAACACTGTAATAGTCAACATATACGTGGGAGCAGTGTCCAAAATACATGAAAAAGGAACAACGCAAACTCTTGACTGCAAATTATACCACAAAGAAAACAGCAACAACAGAAACAGCAACATAGAGAGAACAGGTATGTAATCAGACTTTTACAACAAAGGCCCACAATAATCCCTTAGAGATCGTAAACAGGAACACAAGTATAGAACACCACGGGAAATCACGGAATGCAATGGCAACATACCATAACACTACGTTTTCATCCCTTTACCTTACTATATTTTAAATAACCTCTCAGCTTTTCTGTCCACAGGCGCCCTTAGATACAAAGGGCGGACAAACTAAGATGGCAACTCGGGATACCACACGAGATACCATACCTTGCTTGCACTACGAGATGGCCACGAGAAAACTCTTTAACATACACTTTATCTCTAGGTTAAACCTTCTTTTAGGAATTGAAGCACGTGACCAGTCAGACCACCAAAGCAGTACCTGCGACTTACAGACCCAAACTACAGGCTCTAGTCATCGAAAACATTCAACCAAACCAGCATTCCCTTGCTACTCTCTCCTTTCTTCTCACTACTTTTTTTTCTTTTCTTTTTCTCTTCTATTCTTCTCTTTACTTTTTTCCCTTTCTCTTCTCCCTTTCTTTCTACGGTATTTTCTCTTTTCTCTTCCTTCATACCCCTCCCATATACCTTCCCCTTTCTCCCCCCTGGAAATCCAACTATCCCTTCACCCCTCAATCCCATCCAGATCTCCCACCATATTAAAACTCTCCACCCTCAGTCCTTAATCTTTTAGGCATCAAGATCGACCTCCTACCCAATGAACCAGTACCCAGCACCCAGGCGAGGGGACACCCAGCTGAACCCACACCTCGTCTCCTGCAAGAAAAGACAGCCAACTCCCCTGTGGACTCATGCTGCGAGACCCTCCCTACCAATTCCCCCTAACGTGGACTGTTTCTTGAAACCGGACTTAGGTCCAATAGTATCCCCAATGCAAGAACTCTTCCAAGACCTCCCTGCCGCAAATTTTTACCAATCTGAAGAGGGTCAGGGGTGTGATTGGAAGATGCCTGGGAACCCACACACCACAAGAAAAATCCAAAAGACAATGGAAAAACTGTACTTCCAACATAGACGTAAGACCTGTAATCCACCACCTCTTTACCTGTTCTCCCCCAAATGTAAAGTAGTCTTTTGCACCACTTTGGTCCTTTAAAAACTTTGCTAACTCATTTTATTTCTTTTTTTTTAATTAATTTATTTTTTAAATGTTTGCCTTACATATACATTTGTGGGCACATACACTTTTATTTCCTTTTTTTTTTTTTAATCGTTTTTGGGTATGTGACCTATTTCTGTTATCCACTCTGTCCACCCCAAATACTCCGACATATAATGGAGCACCACTTCCCCCTGCAAAGGCACACTAAATAAAGGGGAAATCTTACATATTAAAAAAAAAAGAGCTCTTATCTACTAGAGATAGGAACTCATAGTTGTTTACAATACAGGGATATCTCCTACCTTGAAAATATGTCATGTGGAATCAACTTAGACCTCAGGTGATTAGATATCATTCATCCAGCCTTGAACCCTGGATCCCAGACATAGAAATGGCACAGCTCTTCACAACAGCTGCAAGAAACAAACTCCATCTGGGACAGCCTTAATACTGCAGGGTCAACAACAAGGGCCAGCTCTAACATGATATCCCAACAATGAGGAAAATGTGAACAACTTGACCTTAGAGCAGTTTAGCCTACCTTATCAGCTAACGACAAGACAAAACCAGAAGACGTGGCACCCTTTGGTAGGTCCAAAAGCCAAGATCATGATTTACAGATGACTGGCTGCTAGAACCACGACCATACAGTATACATCTTGGGACCAATAAAAAAGCCCTAGTCTAGGGTTTGAACTAAGACCTGCACAATAAGCATGATCCCCAGTTCCAAAGGTCCGGCAGAGACAATTGTAACGGAAAGGGGCTTCTGGAAGAACAAAGAAAGACGCTATCCTAGATGCCTTCTAGGTTCAGTGCAAAGACCAAGATCACCAACCACAGAAGATGGATTAAAATGGCACTGAGGTAACAGAACCTCTAGATTCACAAAGACTGACTTCACCATAAGTCCCACCTCAGGATCTGTACAGATACTGAGACCTCTAAACACAGAGCTCTGATTGTATCACCCTGGACAGAGCAGAAGTCTTCCACACACCAAAAAACAAAACAAACAACAACAAAAAAAAAAACACCACCGGGAGAGTAATGATCCTGAGCAAAGACTAGAGCTGATCCCATGACAGTATACTCCAAGGACGGAGAAACCCCATATCTCATAGGGCAAGTGAATTCCTTTTCGAATGACCCCAATATTTACTGTGCCAGGGCAGGAGGGAAAAAAACAAAAATACAAAAAACACAAAACCTTGGTTATTTATATATATATATATATATATATATATATATATATATATATATATATATATATATATATCTTACCTTCATTTATTATTGTTATTATTATTTTTATTTACCTAGCTATTTTGGTCGATTTCTCAGTTTGGATGTGATTATTGAAATTGTTGTCCCCAATTATTCTTATTTTTTTTCTCTTCCTTTCTTTTCTTTTGTTATGTGCTACGCCATGTTTCTTATTTCAAGACCACGGCGTGTTTTTTGTTTGTTTGTTTTTGTTTGTTTTTTGTTTGTTTTGTTTTGTTTTTTTATCTGTTTTTTTTTTTTGTGGTGCTTATCGTTATAGCTGGAGTCCTCACTGGATATTTGACACTTCTTTTGGTAATGGTGGAGTGTTTCACCTTCTTTTTCTCCTTCATTTCCCAAATCGATGATGAGAACCTCTAGAAGGATTCTGCCCATTTTCGGGGTATTAAACTCTTACCCCAGTTTATTTATTTTCTCTTTTTCAGGCAAAACCATGCAACTTGAACTAGCTAGCCCTGCCCCTACTTAGAGGGGAAAATAAGGGAGGCATCAAGACCAAACTGATGCAAGACTACTAATTAGTAGGTTAGAGACAGAGGGGACCACATATTCTAGCCACCCTGGGGGTGAGGGAAGAGGAAATGAGAGGTAGGACAAAAACGGAGGTGTAGGGAGGACAATTTGGGGATGGGAACCCCCCCTGATCTTATGTAAATATGTACCTAAAATATTATTGTCAACAATATGTAAGCCACTATGATCAAAATAAAAATTATATTTAAAAAATGAAAATTGAGCTCCCAAATGATCCAGCAATATCACTCATACAGATATACCCTAGGAACACAAAAACACAATCCAATAATGCCCTCTGCACTCCTATGTTCAAAGTAGCACTATTTATAATAGCCAGAATCTGGAAACAACCTAGATACCCAATAATGGGTGAATGGCTCAAGAAACAGTGGAATAACTATACAATGAATAATATGCATCTGCTAGAAAAATTGAAGTCACAAAATGTGCCTATACATAGATGTATATGCAGACTGTTATGTTGAATAAAATAAATCAAAGGGAGAAAGATAAACACAGAAGAGTCTCACTCGTGTGGGATTCAAGAAACATAATATACAGTATAATAATAATAATACAGAGATAATACAGAAACACAAATACAGTATAATAATAATACAGAGATAATACAAATGAGGGCTGGAAAGATCAGCCCATGATATGAAGTTTATCACACAGACTGGTAAGTGCATTTAGAGAAAGAACTACACTACCATGAAAGAACAACTACCATGACAATGATAGAGAGAAAAATACAATGCCTGTCTCAAAGACAAGCAGGGATTCGGGAGGGAAATGGGCTTCAATGGTGGCAGGAAAGTTGCACTGGTGAATGGGGGGGGTATATTTTATGACTGAAATCCAATTATGAACTTTTGTAACCATGGTGCTTAAATAAAAATATATAAAAGAAGAAGAAAGAGGAGGAGGAGGAGAAGAAGAAGAAGAAGAAGAAGAAGAAGAAGAAGAAGAGAAGAAGAAAAAGAAGAAGAGGAAAAGAAGAAGAAGAAGAAGAAGAAGAAGAAGAAGAAGAAGAAGAAGAAGAAGAAGAAGAAGAAGAAGAAGAAGAAGAAGAAGAAGAAGAAGAAGAAGAAAAGAAAAAGAAAAAGAGAAGGAGGAGGAGGGGCTGGAGCAGTGGTACTAGAGGTAAGGCATCTGCCTTACCAGTGCTAGCCTAGGATGGACCATGGTTCGATACACACACACACACACACACACACACACACACACACACACACATATCCCGGCGTCCCATATGATCCCCCCAAGACAGGAGCGGTTTCTGAGAACATAGCCAGGAGTAACCCCTGAGCGTCAAACGGGTGTGGCCCCCCAAAAAATTGAAGAAGAAACGAAGAAGAAAGAAGAAGGAGGAGGAGGAGGAGGAAGAAGGAGAGAAGAAGAAAAAGAAGAAGGAGGAGGAGGAGAAGGAGGAGGAAGAAGAAGGAGAAGAAAAAGAAAAAGAAGAAGAAGAAGAAGAAGAAGAAGAAGAAGAAGAAGAAGAAGAAGAAAAAGAAGAAGAAGAAGAAGAAGAAGAAGAAGAAGAAGAAGAAGGAGAAGAAGAAAAGAAGAAGGAGAAGGAGAAGAAGAAGAAGAAGAAGAAGAAGAAGAAGAAGAAGAAGAAGAAGAAGAAGAAGAAAAGAAGAAGGAGAAGGAGAAGAAGAAGAAGAAGAAGAAGAAGAAGAAGAAGAAGAAGAAGAAGAAGAAGAAGAAGAAGAAGAAGAAGGAGGAGGAGGGAGGAGGAGGAGGAGGAGGAGTGAGGAGGAGGAAGAGGAGGAGGAGGGGAAGAGAAGGAGGAGGAGGAAGAGGGAGGAGGAGGGAAGAGGAGGAAGAGGAGGAGGAGGAAGAGGAGGAGCTGGAGGCTGTGAGCAAACTGATGGACAGTGTACTGAGAATTCACAGGATGAAGGGTGGGTAGCAGAAAAAGTGTTGCTTGATATGGTAAAAAATATATAAATGCAGTGGAAACCTGCCACAAACAATCAAATGATGGTTATGTTGGTGAAGACTGTGTTTTAGACTGCATGGGTTTTATATTTTCTGGTTTTTGTTTCATTCTGATTGTAACTGAGGTAATGAGTTAAGAGTATTCATTTTGCATTGATATGCAACATTAAATGCAGTTCCACAAACTCTAAGGGCTAACCAATGTCCTCATGTTTATTTCTAGTCTTTCCTTTTTATTCTTCGGCTTCTTGTTCCTCACACTCTATTCCCTAATCTCAGTTTTGGTCCAGTCCTAGGGTTTGTTATATTAATGTACTTCATTGATTGCTGTGGTTCACTTTATATTCCGGTATGAGTGAAATCATCTTGTAGTTTTTATGTTATAGTTGTCCTTCTCTCTCTGACGTATTTTATTTAGCAGGTCTTCCTCTAGCTCTGTATACACTATAACAAAATGTAGAAAAGATTTCATTTCAGCACTGAGTGCTGATCTTGGAATTGGCATCCCATGTCCATCTCATGTCCTTGACCAAGATAAGTGGTAAAGCAGATATCCTATTCATATCCTTTCCCCTCTCTGTCTTTTTCTTTTATACTTCCATTCCTTTACACCTACTGTAGAATGAACTTTAAATCCCATTATGAAGTCCTTTCTTTCCTAAACTATAACTATGAAAATATCAATCAAATAAAAGGGCATAGTTGTAATCCTCTATTATTAGCAAGCTTTTGCTGCCACTTGGTGGTGAAAGAGAGCCATGAGTGTAATAAAGATGATATGTTGATTAACCAGGTCAGCACCTAAATATAGTGTTTGGAATCTGGTTTTACTGCAGAATTGTTTTTTACTTTTATGAGTTTTATACTGTGGTGCATAGAATTATCATTGTTTTTACCATGAATATTTTTGACTAAAAATTAAAGAACAAAATTTCACATTTTAAGTCTTTTATTAAATGAACAGTCATTTTAAATAATGGTTGATTTGAATAGTTTTTGAATGGTTTTTGTTTAAAAAAATTTATTTTTGGTTTTTGGATCACACACGACAGTGCTCAAGGGTTTTTCCTGGCTCTAGATCAGAAATCACTCCTGGCAGGCTCGAGGGACGCATACGGGATGCCGGGATTCGAACCACTGTCCTTCTGCCTACAAGGGCAAACACCTTACCATCCATGCTATCTCTCCGGCCCAAAGTTTGAATATTCTTAATGTAATACTATATTATGAAAGAACCTAATGTGATATTAATTTCCATCCACTAAGTGTATTGATAATTATGTTAAAGGAACTCTGATGTCAATGAGCTAAGAAACTGGGGCCCAGAATAATTTTTATGACTTCTGCTTTCAGAAAGGCCTAACGGCAGCCCTGCCCTGACCTCTTCCAACATATAAACGATCTAGCTCACAGCTCCTGAGCACACAGCCACATATATAACACCTCCAAATTTCATAGTATAGAAAACCAGTTAGAACACAGCAAATCTGAAGGAAAAGGTTAGTCTAAAGATCCACCAGAGCATAATGACAAAAACAATAGCACAAAAGGCTCAACTAGCACCACTCAGCTCAATATATCATAGAAGATTTTAGTAAAATATATGAGAGTATACGTGATCACAAATAGACTTTATTGGTCTATTTTCTGACCAATCCATTTGTCATTTTGGGGGGATCACATCTGGCAGCGCTCAGGGGTCAACTCCTGGCTATGCGCTCAGAAATCGCTTCTGGCATGGGGGACCATATGGGATGCCGGGATTCGAGTCCACCCGTCCTTACTGCATGGCAGGCAAATGCCTTACCAGTCCAAGCTATCTCTCCGGCCCCCAATTCATTTTCAGTTTTGTAACAAGTAGTAGGAAGTAAATTTGATTGCATCTACTAATGGAAAGGCTAGGGGTGAGAAATTGGGGGATATTGGTAGAGTGGAAAAGTCACACTTGTAGTACAAGTATTGTTCTTGGAATTCGAATGCCTAAAGCAATTTTATTAAGAGCAGGCTTTGTAAATAACACTATTTAAACAAAAATAAAATAATAGTAATAACCCCAAGGTCAGGATAGTTCCCTGATGAAATAAGTTTATTTGGTTTTATTTCACATTAAGGATTTCAAATCCCCAGGCACAAATAGAATAGCTTACCTTCAATGATTGAGCACTATACATAAAGATGCTTGCTGAGTGGTTACCAGCTGATGGCCACTGTGTTTGGTAAATATTCCAGCCTTTGCACTAATATTGGTGCTAATAATAGCCTTTGCACTAGATATTCTTATATATCTGGTTATAGGAAACTATGGATCACTGTGTCTGGAGTTTGAGAGTCAGGGTAGAAGAACAGAAACTGTGCTCAATAAATAAAAACCTATTCCTTGTTTGAAGCTGTTGAGTCTAGTTTGCCACCTGCACGAGTCATTTTGCCTCTTTTATTTTTGATTTCTTGATCTCTTCATTCTCTTCATTTTCTTGATTCAGACTCGGTATCAAGTTCTAAGTTGCTGATTTAATTGGTTTTAATAAAGATCACATACACATACATTATTGATTCAAAACATCAACTCTGTATTCTCCCTTATTGTTAATGTAATGCAGTTTGAGCTGGGCCCCAACCTTTTGAATATCCCTACTGACTTGAACATGCCCCTTGGATATCCCACTGTAGTGACAGTTGAACCTGGGACGCAACCCCTGGACCAAGCAGTAACTGTAGAAAGGAATTCTACAAGAATTCTACAAAACCTTATTATGGCCTTTTAATTTCTAAACTTTTTCTAAAGGTGTATGTTGCATTTTTTGTGCCATGGCTATATCTTCTACTTGGTTATGTAAACTTATAATTCTAAAAAATTATCATGTAAATGATTGTGATGTTTCTTATGCATTGCCTCTAAATAGTATATTTAAGCTCCTTTCATATTAATTTGAAAATAATCATACCATAAATCTTTTATGAAGTTAAAAACTTTCATATTGAAAACAATATGAAATTGTCACAATCTTTTAATTATATTTTACAAAAAATTGATCATCTTCAGTACAGTAGTTTGAAAGGAGTTACCAAAAGCATTTTATAAATATTTATATGCAAAATCAGTGGTATTTTATAAATATTTTTGAATTATTTTGGAGGTAAAAGTAGATAAATTATTTTATGTGTTGCTGTTTTCAGACAAATGCAGTAATCATATAATAGCAACTATTTAAATAATCAAACAACAATACAGTGAATGTTAATATTAAAATATATTTTGAGATAAAAAATTTTGAGCATGGTTTCTCTTTCATGAAACATTTATTTTGATGACTACTTTATACTAATAGTGAGTATACTAGGGTAGAATATAAAGATACAATGATTGGAAATTTATCTGTCTCTGTTGCTATTTTTGAATGATATGTTTTATCTTTCAACTTCTATTTTGAAATTCTAGCCATTTCAAAGATTCAAATGTTTTATGCTGTAGAAAATATTTATAAGAATAATTTCTTCTCTTATCACATTTTATTAGTCCTTAATTTATGATAATCCATAAATATGTCATATTTCTCTTAAGCTCCTTAAGGTGAAGATGATTATGATTTTGCATATCTTTAATGTCTTGCCAGAATAAGCACTCAATAAATATTTTCTAAGTTATTATCATTGAAAGATCAAAACAATGTCTTTTCTGCTATTAATAATGAATGTTTCTACAATAACAGAACAGAAATTCTAAGGCATTTGGTTAGCAATAAATTTTGAAAAGGACTAGTCAGTTTTAGAACTAGAGACCAGATAAGAGTATCAGTGAAGTTATTGGGTTACTTTACCTTTTCTCACACATGCTCTAACTAGATAAGTAGAGATCAGAGAATAAGAGAGTTGGAAGAGGCTGTAATATTATCTGAACTAATAATTAACCAGAAAAAATATATACCAAGCAATCACTGGAAAATGAAGTGAGTTGTTAAAAGCCAAAAAAACTAAGAATGGTAATGACAGGTGCTTAAGAAAAAAAGCCATTTCAAAATAATATTCCTAGTTATAACTGTAAATGCAGTATTTTATTTTATTTTATTTTACTTTATTTTATTTTTGGTTTTTGGGTCACACCCAGCAGCGCTCAGGGGTTACTCCTGAGATCAGAAATCTCTCCTGGGAGGCTCTGGGGACCATATGGAATGCCAGGATTTGAACCAATGACCTTCTGCATGAAAGGCAAACGCCTTACCTCCATGCTAACTCTCCGACCCCTGGAATGCAGTATTTTGGGGGGTTTGGGTTTTTTTTTTGAGGGGGGGCGCACACCCGGTGACGCTCAGGGGTTACTCCTGGCTATGAGGTCAGAAGTCGCTCCTGGCTTGGGGGACCATATGGGACGCCGGGGGGGGGGGGGTCGAACTACAGTCCGTCTCAGGCTAGCGCAGGCAAGGCAGGCACCTTACCTCTAACGCCACCGTGCCGGCCCCATAGAATGCAGTATTTTAAACAATAAAAAATTATCTTTCATACAGACTTTAAATATTTGAAAGTAACAGAGGATTTCTATGTAGTTTTATATTTTTCTGCAATATAAAAAACCTTATTTGGTTTCAATCTTAAATACACTCTACAGAAAGTAACTTTAGTGAGTTTTTCATTATGCCTGCCTTCTTTCTGCCTACGCTAGAGTATGAGAATACAGCTATCTATAAAGACATTGTGGAATTCTGACTGCAGAATCTGATGCACAGCTAGGTGTAGATCTAGGTTTAGATCCAGATGTCTTCCAATCAGATCTCTGCTTTGTTTGGTTTTGCTTTTAATTTGAGAACACAATTAGCTGTGTTGAGAGTTTAGTGCTGGCTGTGCTTAGAAGGATACTATGGGGCGATCAAGACTGAACACAGGTCGTCCACTTATAATACTCACTGATCCCAGATATCTGCTTTAATATGAAATTTGTGTGAAGGGAAAAAATGCAAGAAAAAATACATTACCTTTTAGAAATATAGAATTACTGTGCAAAAGTGCACGAAACTGTGGAGAGAGATGAACATTTTAAATACATTTTCAAATGTATTTATATGTAATCTATTTTAACTAGGCATTTTGGACTCCCTGTTTTGAATGTATGTCAATATTCCTGTTCCCTTTACTTTAAGGGAGTATTCATGTTGGCATTGAGATATGTCTTTATTTCTTTTTTCTCTCTAGTCTGATTTCTGTCAGAAACAAGTGATACTGTACAGTGATATGAAGCTAGACATACTACATACGCAAAAGAAAGAATTTTCCATGTTTACCTTTGTAAGCTTTCAATGATCTCAAATTTGATAAAGAGGAAAATAGAAACACATGTCAAACTTTATGGTCTACATACATAAAAGTAAAATTAGAGAAAATTTTTATTGATCCATGACTACCAAATTGGCATTGCACATATAATTGATGATATGCCTTTAGTATCTGTTTAAATCAATTTATACCTCGTATTACTCAAAACAAGTTTAGAAAAACTCTTAAAACTATAATGAATTAAATTAGAAAGCTTCTTTCCTATCATATTCTTTAGCTCCTTTATTTCTGTTTGAATTAGTTCTTGCATTTTTTTCCAACAGACACCCTTCAAGTGTCTGCTCAGTTGTGATTTTTTTCAGAACATTTATATTGAAATTATTGTTCTAACGTCTTCTTCAGACCAATTTAAAATACACTTATTTTTATGTAGTTATGGATTTCCCTAAACTCTTATCCCAACCTGCTCATGTTACTTGAATTCCTTCAGTTTTCATTATTCCTGGGACTGTTCAGCTGGCAGGTGTGGCCTCTGATTACTCATATCTCCAGGGTCTTTCTCTTCTATCATAGTGGTTTAAGTCTCTCCAGGAGTCAGGGTGTGGGATAGAGGACATTTGTAATCCACCTGTCAAGTCTGCATGGTATGATCTAACCACTAATGTCTTTCTCCCTCGACTTGTTTTTCTTACACATCTTATGGCTTAATATATAAACTAGGGCCTTGTTGGGCCTTCACAGGTGGTCTGGCTCCCAGAGTGCTTTTGAATACTGTCATTTTTCAGTGCTATCCCACTGAATCAGCAAGTATGGGGTATATATATTAGAAAAAAATACTCAGAATATGTATAATGACGTGCTTCCAAAGGCCTCGTTAACAAATGTATTTGCTAAACAAGTTATGAAGGTCATACTGAACATCAAACTCAGATTTCTAAATTGCATGTGTGAATGATATGCTGTAAGTTACTAAGTTGCTAAGGTTTTAGAAATATAAAGCCCTACTTTAGTAGAAGCAGACCCTGAGTAGTTCTCATTATTTAGTAAAAAGAGTGGAATTTGTTTATTGTATTTACTTTCCTATTGAGTTACTTTCCCTTTTATATGTTTTAAATATGTAAGTGCCTGTTATATGTCATAGAACTGCAGGATGAGGAATATAATAGTTAAGAGATTTTCCCATTAAATATGTAAAAGCCTGCATATTGGATATGGGATTATAAAATTTCACAAATAATTTTTGTTTTGTTTAGGGCCAACCCTGCAATGCTCAGGGGGTAACTCCAGGTTCTGCCCTCAGAAATTACTTCTGTCAATGCTTGGGGAACTTCATGGGATGTCAAGGATAAAACCCTGGTTAACTGCATTTAAGGCAAACACCCTGACCTTTCTACTATTGCTCAGACCCTCTTAAATAATTTTAAATTGAGCAAGAATTTAAAAGTATTGTGGTTTAAATATAACCTAATTTTTATTAACCTAAAAAATAGAAAATATTTAAAATAGTTTAGATTTAAATGATATTTCTAACTTGAATATAGAAGTAATCTAGGAGTAAAACTGAGCTATTATTACTTGAAAAATAACTTAAATATATATATATAATTTTTATTTTTGGTTTTTGGGCCACACCCGGCGGTCCTCAGGTGTTACTCTGGCTGTCTGCTCAGAAATAGCTCCTGGCAGGCAGGGGGACCATATGGGACACCAGGATTCGAACCAACCACCATAGGTCCTGGATTGGCTGCTTGCAAGGCAAACGCAGCTGTGCTATCTCTCTGGGCCCATAACTTAAATATTTTCAACATAACACATTGAGAAGGGTATCCCAAGTACTGTTCAGAAGACCTAGAGACCACTCCTTACAATACTCAACCAACCATGCAAGGTGTTTCAATGCAGAAGTTCATGGTTACACAAATGTTTGGGTTTTGCAAGGCAATGAGCCACCCAGGCCACATCAGATGGTACTTAGAATCCTCCAAGGTTACACCTCATAGTTATCTGGGATCCATGTGGTACCAGAGTTTAAATAGCTAACTAACTACACTTCTCACTGCCCACAACAAATTATCAAGTAAAAAGTGAACAGTAGGGGCCAGAGAAGTGGTGCAAGCGGTAATAAGTCTGCCTTGCCCGCACTAGCCTAGGACAGACAGCGGTTCAACCCCTCGGTATCCTATATGGTCCCCTAAGCCAGGAGATTTTCTGAGCACATAGCCAGGAGTAATCCCTGAGCGTCACCAGGTGTGACCCCCCCCCACCAAAAAAAAGTGAACAGTAGAAAACTTACAGTTAGTACACTATATAATATAATATACATATATAGTCCATGTAGTATATATCATTTAGTATACACGTATGTTATAAAATGGTATATTCTGTTGGCGATATAGATGACAATCCCTAAAATGATGAAAGCAAAAACTGAGAGTAAGTTATGTAGATGAAATGTTGACATCCTTATCTTTGTTGACATCCCAGCTGATTCCTTGGCTCATGAATGAATTTTTTCTCTGTTCAGTTGCAGTCTTATATGCCAGATACATGAAAAAAAAATACTCTTGAATTCCATATTTACAGCTATCCTAATATTCAAATCCCCCGCTATCAATTACTGAAAATCTGTTTTGCTGCAAAATTTCATTCATCCTCTGACCTATTATGTCAAAATAAAAAAAATAAAAGCAAATAGAAACAGATTTGAAAATTGTACTTCCTTCCCATCGATAAAACAGAAATAAGAAAGGGTATTATTTGCACACACCTAGTGTTTAGGGACCAAAAGTAGGAGATGAAGTATACGAATATAGAGGCTTTTTGTTTCCTTACAGATGGAATAAAAACTGTATATATGTGAGCCTGTGTATATAAATATATATATGCAAAGACTAAATGTATTAACTAACACTTGAGTGTCTTTCATGTACTAAAGATTTGCTTGGTCTTTCATTATCACAGTAAATTTCTGTTTATATATTCTGCAAAAATTTTGAACAGTGCCAGTTGCAGTTATCTATGAAAATAATAAAAATATTTATACCTGAGACTGATTTGTCAGAGAATTTGTTTTCTTATGAAGTGAATAGATTTAGAAATCACTTGATGCTTATGTAGACTGTATGGAAGGCAGAAATTTTCAAATATATGCAAAAGAATTCTCAATATGTATTGTGGATTTCTGATCTTTGGGAAATAACATCTAGAGAATCAATAAAAGTAAGACTAAAGAAACATAAAGTTCTTTTCAAAGCCACTGTGCAGTCTTTGGTGGATGAGAACTTAAATTATTCTAATAATTCATCAGCACTGTAAGTATATTGTTTGGCTTGATAAAAAGTTTAAAAATGAAAATTCAGGTCAAAAGAAAAACTATAGCCATACATTCAATATTAGTTTACACAATCTGGGCAAAATTTGGCATACTATAAGGAAAAGAAAGCTTAACAAAGGAATGTATAAAATCTTTATCTGGAGTGTTCTGTGTAGACTCAAATGTATAGTACCATGCCATGTGAGTAGCCAATACAAGTAGAAGTATTTTGTTTTTCATTAGAACTGGATCATCACAAATAAACCAACACTGAACTATCAAAGCATTTTCCATGGTGCAAAGACAAAAATTGGAGACTATTTTGCTTACAAATTCTCATTAGCTAATTCTACATATAGAAAAATATCTGCATGTATAGAAAAATTCATCTCACATAAAAACTTTTTTTTTCGATGACAAATCAACCAATAAGTTGATGAAAATAAAAATTTTTAAGATATGTGTTTCAGTGCTCAGGGAACCTAGGGACTAGTTGGAGTGATACTTTGCCAACTAGGAGATTAGTTCAATACAATGATCCAACAAACAATATGACAACTGTTCAGGCCTAGCAGCAGTGAGGGCCACAAAGATTGTCCTAAGATGCTCAGCAACCTCCTAATGATACTCAGGGTGTCATCCCCATCCTTATGTACACAAGGTATATACACCTCACCCCTCAACTATCTGCCTCACCCAATCACTGTCTTTTTTAAAATTTAAAAATACAGATATAAAGTATAGAGAGGAGAAAGAAAAAATTGATTGGAGAGGAAAAATACAAATATGAAAGGACAGGGGTCAGGGGCCAAGAGGTCTCAGGTGCATTGATGGTGTTAAGAAATTACAGAACTAAATATCCAAATAAGAGCCAACTATTGATATATATAATATTAATCTTTTTTAACAGTAGTTGGACCTGAACACACCCCCTGGACATGCCCTTGAAAATGAACCTGGACATACCTTTGAACACATTCTTCGGACACACCCCTGCAATGGACGACAGTCTGGCCTGGCGGGTATGTTTGACAGTTGGCAGAGCCCCAGGATAGACTCCAAAGCAGAGCCTGCCAGCCCGCGGGGGTCAGAGACCAGGCCTAGCTGGGCTGGGCCAGAGATAAAGCCTGCTCTGCCTCTCTTTCTCTACTCTCTCTCTCTCTCTCTTTCTCAAAGCCGGGTCTTCCCCAGCCTCTGGTCCTCTCTAGCTGGTAAATTCTCTCTCTCTCTCTCTCTCTCTCACTCTCTCTATCTCTCACTCTCTCACTCTCACTCTCGATATCTCAATCTGTGTGTGTGTGTGTGTGTGTGTGTGTGTCTCTCTGTGTCTCTCTCTGTGTCTCTCTCTCCTCTCTCTCTCTTGCTCTGTGTGTGTCTCTCTGTGTGTCTCTCTCTATGTCTCTCTCTCTCTTCTCCCCTCCCCCCCAGTAGCAGACTTCAAACTGGAAATAAATGATACCTTGTTTTTATTAACCCCACCCTCTCTTGTGCCTCTCAGGTGGTGGTCCTTACCATACCCAGCAGCTGGGTCCCTGCCCTTTGCAACCTCACAGCCCTTGCAGTCAACAAAATAAAAATCATGAGACCCAAACTTTTTACAAGCAAAATTAAAAACAGGCCTATAATGCTGATAGGTTGGAACAGAGGTAGTGGCATGGGGAGCATTTTGGGAACATTGGTGAAGGGAGGTCAACATTGGTGGTAGGATTGGTCCTAAAATATTGTGTTTAAAACACAACTATGTTACACTGGTGAAGGGGGGGGGTGTTCTTTTTGTGACTGAAACCCAACCACAGTCATGTTTGTAATCATGGTGTTTAAATATATTGTTAAAAATATAAAACACAACTATGAATTACTTTGAAAATTACAATAGTTTAAATAAAAAATTTAAATACAGATATTGCAATTACCAACTTATGAGGACAAAACCATAGCATGATAATTAACCCTTTCATCCTGAAGTTGCCCAGGCACCTACTCTTTCTTGCAACCAGAGTTAAACAGCCCTTAGATTTTTATTTTAATCTGAAAGATGCCATTTACTTGTGTCTTATAATAAAAAAAAAGATATCAAGAGATATCAAGAACAAGAAACATGTTAAAGGTTCAAATGGCTTTAATAAATTGTGAACTTGTATCTGAATCTTCTGAGACTATAGAGATTATTCAAGAAATAGGGAACTAGAAATTGCAGAATTTACAAAATTACCACTTTTTAAAAATTTATCTAAGTTATTTTTGGGAGGCCATATCTCCCACTGGTGATATGGTATGTAAAAATAGCAACATTGGTTAGGGTAAATAATGCTTATTTATTTAACAAATTTTTAAAATTCAATTAATTCTAGATTTCTTGGATACCTCTTTACCTTTCTTTAGATGATTGATTATTTTTATTAAATATTAACTGGAAGTAACCATTTTTTATAAATTACCACAAATTTCTTGAGGAAGTATTGCAAAATAATTTAAAATGGGGCCAGTGAGAACTTATCTTGCATACAGTCAACCCCTAGTTCTATCTTCTGTCTAACATTTGGCTCCCCAAGCACCACTGGAGTGTTCCCTGAGACAGAATTAGACCTGAGCACTGCCAGCTATGATTTCACTCTCCAAAATAAATATCTTTTAAATGGATAATAATAAGTGGCAAAGAAATAAACACATAAAAATGTACTGTTTATAATAAGGAATAATCAAAATCTAATAATAAAATAGTTAATATATGAATAGTAAAAATTTATCACATGTATGTGAGAAAGGAGGAGAACGTACTTTGAGTATTAGTCATGAAAACATACCTTGATTGAATATCTTTGATAATGGGCTGGAGAGATAGCATGGAGGTAAAGTGTTTGCCTTTCATGCAGCAGGTCATTGGTTCGAATCCCGGCATCCCATATGGTCCCCAAGCCTGCCCAGAAGTAATTTCTGAGCGTGGAGCCAGTAGCAACCCCTGAGCACTGGCAGCTCTGACCCAAAAAACCTTAAAAAAATAAAGAATATCTTTGATATTAATGACAATTTCAGATATTTTGATGGACTGTCATTAGGTGCATAGATGTTTAGGATTCTGAGTTATTTATAACAGTGATCTCTTTAACATTAAAAAAATAACCATCTCTCTTCTTAATTTAAAGTCTAGCTCTCTAATATAAGTAAGATACTACAAAGGCTAGGTAACCTTTGTAAGGTAACATGAGATCTATGAGATTGTTTTCCAGCCATTTATTCTGATCATATGTATATGTGTATGTATATATATAGCCAGTAAAGTTGGGTTCATTTTCTGATCTCCAGGAGTTATTCTGAAGCATAGAGCCAGAAATAGGATCTGGCTATTTATGTGTCCCAGAAATTAAAAAAAAAAGAACTGGAGCTAAATAAATTGTTAATACATGTATTGAAAGAAATATTTTTCTACCTGCAATTGTCATATGGTACAGCTATACTTTCTGGGTGAAAGAGGTCCAGGGGTCTCTTGCTCAAAAAGTAACGTAATAAGAAATAACAATACCACAGGGTAAGAATGATGGCGCTAGCAGTAGGGTGTTTGCCTTGCATATGGCTGACCCAGGACGGACCACTGCAGTTTGATCCCCAGGCTTCCCATATGGTCCCCCAAGCCAGGAGCTATTTCTGAGTGCATAGCTAGGAGTAACCCCAAAGCATCACAGGGTGTCGGCAAAAAGAAAGATAAGAAAGAAAGAGAAAGAAAAAGAAAAGAAAGAAAGAAAGAAGAGAAAGAAAGAAAGAAAGAAAGAAAAGAAAGAAAGAAAGAAAAGAGAAAGAAAGAAAGAAAGAAAGAAAAGAAAGAAAGAAAGAAAGAAAGATAGAAAGAAAGAAGAAAGAAAAAGAAGAAAAAAGAAAAAGAAAGAAAAAGAAAGAAAAAGAAGAAAGAAGAAGAAAGAAAGAAGAAAGAAAGAAGAAGAGAAAGAAAGAAAAAAGAAAGAAAGAAAGAAAAGAAAGAAGAAAAAAGAAAGAAAGAAAGAAAGAAAGAAAGAAAGAAAGAAAGAAACAAAGAAAGAAAGAAAGAAAGAAAGGAAGGAAGGAAGGAAGGAAGGAAGGAAGGAAGGAAGGAAGGAAGGAAGGAAGAAAGAAAGAAAGGAAGGGATGTAGAAAGGAAGGAAGGAAGGAAGGAAAAGGTAAAAGAGGTGTTGAATATTACATGAACATTCATAAACGTCTTTAGTCTATTGATAAACAGTTTTGGAGTGTATGACTAGCTAATAGCTATTACCCCCTAAGGTGAGTGTTGTGGCAAATTCTTAAGAAAAATTCCACACATGTGATAGAAATTAGACATTTTATTAACAATATATAATACTTAATCCAATTTTTTAATATTCAACCAAAATCAATAAGAGAAAGGCTTACTTTTACTTTTTGAATAAATTAAAATCAAGGACACATGCTTTTATAAACACCATTTCAGATATCATTATTTACATAGTAAAAAGACAATTTATAAATTGTAGTGACTGATATTGCTGAGACTGTGATCCATCTAAGCTTTAGAAAATCTCAAATTTTGAGAAAATTTTGAAACTGTAAAGGTGAGTAGAATTTAAAATATAGAACTGAAGAAAAGCAATTATAATAATGTCTAACTTAATTCACTGAAAATTAAGCATGTGGACTTTATAGGTTGGTTCTTCCTGCCCTCTGGTGGCCATTTTCTCAAAATACGGCAAAAGCTTTTTTAAAATCAAGCTTCAACTATTAAATACTTTATTCAACTTAAACTAAATGAAAGACACCCTTGTAATAATAATTTTCAGACACAAAAGAGAAAAGAGCTGGAAGTTCCAGCTCACCTCAGGAAGCTCACCACAAAGAGTGATGAGTTTAGTTAGAGAAATAACTACATTTTGAACTGTCCTAATATTGAGAATGTATGAGGGAAATGTAGAGCCTGTTTAGGGTACAGGCGGGGGTTGGGGGGGGAGGAGGGAGATTTGGGACTTGGGTGATGGGAATGTTGCACTGGTGATGGGTGGTGTTCCTTTTATGACTGAAACCCAAACACAATCATGTATGTAATCAAGGTGTTTAAATAAAAAAAAAATTAAAAAAAAAAACTATTAAACTCAGACTTGCATCCATTTGCATTTTGTTATTCAAAGATACAAAAATATCAATGTGCTTAATCTCATTTTAACAGTATTGCACCCTCACAATACTGAATGAAGGAAATATTGAATAAAGGAAAGGAAGGAAACTCCAGAGAAATTCTAGAATAACAAATTTCAAGCAATTTCCTGTGCTAGAAGACAACCTGCACTTGCACAGCTGCCCACTCAAGGCATCGTGGCATGACAAAGATAATGGTTACTTTCTGTATGTTATGACCCAATCTTTGTCCTCTCCAGGAAAGCTTTGCCCTATCTATGAAAACCTTCACCCACCAACCCTACTCGGACCATCTATTGGCCACCTTGTCTATCCTAAGTTCTGCCCACTGCCTATTCTTGAAAAAAAAGCACTCTTCACCTTGCTTCGTACTCTGTCCTCTTACCCACCGACTAACGAATAAACTATGAATTCTAGTAGCTCTCTTATATCAGTTGCAATATCTTAATAGACTCACTGTGATTACTGACTTCTCCAATCTAATTTGGATATCTCTTTATTATTCAACTAAATATGTTTACAAACACCTATATTTTTTCTGTTTGTGCTTATAGTAAAATCAGCCCTTATGAATAAAAGAAATTTTCAACTTAATTACAATTTTTAATGTTTTTACTGTTTCTTACTGTTAAATGAACACATTGTATAATCTTATTTCTCAGAACTACCTTACGAAAGTTAGTTTCTATAGCTTTAAAATGTTATTTTAAAAAAATACAAGATAGCTTAGTGGAATGAATTAATTGAGTAGCCTGCTGACCCAGGATTATAGAAACAGAGTTCGGACATAGTACCTTTATTTTATATTTTTAAATAAAATTATACAGTTAATTGTGAATATATGTTTTAATGTTTTTTATTGTTTTTTGATTAATTCTTTTGACTTGGTTTGAAGAGCATACCAATAGTTCACAGGGGCTATACTTGACTCTGTGTGACTCCTGGCCATGCCTGGAAGACCAAATGAGATGCCAGGAATAGAACTCAGGCCTTTTACATGCAAAGTACTATTCAGTCAAGAGGTGCAAATCTTATGAGAGAGTGGGGATGCTGGGATCAAACTTGGGGTCAAACTATGTTTCAATATTGCTATGTGTCCCTTCAAGATTTATATAATTAAGCCTAATTATCTAACATACAATAAAGCCTAAATAAGAGGTGAACCTTCTGAATTTAGGTAGACCCACAAAGAATGAGTAGCCTTTCAAAGAGATCTCAGACAACTATATTTCCCCTTACACCATATGAGATTACACCTTCAAATGCTATTAACTTTGACCAAAAACCAGTATCATTAACTTGAACCTTACAGAGTCTATAACTGAGGGGGGAAAAAAGGTAAATCCTCTATATGGACTACAGAATCTCTGGGGTTCCCATGATAGGTGTGTGCGCGGATGGCTGTGAGACACAGAGGCCCAGGACTCAAGTTGGATTCAAGCTCTGTTCTGTTTATTCAAGGAAAACAGTGGAATATTTATACTAGATTTCTTGACAAGTCATAAGTTCCAAACAAAGCTCTTCAGACAAAACTAATGTAACCAAAAAAAAAAAAAAAAGCACAGGAGCAAATTGTTAAAACATATTTTGACACAGGACAGGTTCACTTTGAAGCCCCTTTTTACTATCTGAGCGCCTTACCCAGCAAGGTCAGTTTGTATTGTTTTCAGTTTTATGCATACTGAGCTGGAGCCTGAAATGTTAACCCTTAGTACAGTGGTCTGCAAGCCGCAACTCGCGAGCCACATACAGAGCTTTACACTTTTTTTTTTTTTGGTTTGTTTTGTTTTGAGTTTTTGGGTCACACCTGACTATGCTCAGGGGTTACTCCTGGCTGTCTGCTCAGAAATAGCTCCTGGCAGGCACGGGGAACCATATGGGACGCTGGAATTCGAACCAACCACCTTAGGTCCTGGATCTGCTGCTTTCAAGGCAAACGTCCGCTGTGCTATCTCTTGGGCCCCTCTTTACACTTTTTAAGGCGGCTCTTCTGTGTGCCTGTAGGCCGCTCCAGGGCTCAAGACTCTGTCAGTGCACACCCTGTGTGTAGCCCCAGCTGCCTGCTCCACAAAGCTCCAGTCAGGTCATGTGGTATGGAGGGGCATGTCTTTCTGTGTGACATCTTTGTGCTAATTTAGAAAGATTGGAGAAACACAAATGTGATCTTAGTTCACAGCCCAGTGGTCTGCTTTGAAAGACCTGAAGAAGGAAGATATGTTGATTTTTAACACCTGGAATAGTATTCCTGACTCATATAATCACTAGAAAAGCTAGTGTTTGCTGTTCTCTCCTTGTTCAGGTCAACATATTTATGTGAACAATCATTTTCAAACATGAATCATATCCAGAGTAAATTGAGAAATCATCTCATCAATGAGAACCTGGAATCGTGCCTAAAATTAAAAACAATATACAAGCCTGACTTACTCAAACTATCCAAGGAAATGCAAGGTCAATGTTCATTAGTGTTTGTGACTTTGTCATTGTCAGGATGTAATTTTCTCTACATTGTAAGGCAAATTATATGGAATTTAACGTCATCGATAAATAATATCGTTCTAAAGTTTTTGTTTTATTAGTTGCGTTATTTGTATTCTCCTGACCTATGTCGACACTTGCATGCAGAATATTCTCAATAAAAACTTATTGAAACTCAAAACAGTATACCATCCTATGTATTTTCGGTTTTAAAAATGTGGCTCTCAAAATAAATTTCAATTGTGTTTTTGGCGAGATTTGGCTCAGTTGGAAAAAAATGTTGCCCACCACTGACCTAGGGCAACTGACTCAGGAGGCTAGTTAGGGTTCTTTTTTTTCCCCTAAGCAGTTTTTCTATATATATATAGTAATAAAATGCACACAGATAAGCTTCAGGCTTCCTATGAAAACTGCAAAGTGAAATGGCAGAAACAGAAGAGCTGGGCAAGGTAGTTTCTTCTGCTTGCAGTGGAGTCTGTGGATTATAAGAGCAGCCATATATCAATAGTGTGATCTTTATATCCTTGCCAACTGAAAGTGGTGAGAGTCACTGAACTGTCCCCAGCATGCCTCCTGCTTGCTGTCTTTTCTTTCCGGGACTGTTGGTAGCAGTAGGCAGGCCAGCCTGAATCAGCTCCTTCTGGAGCTGAGCCAACTACCCTTATCCTGGCTATTACAGTGCTTTGTCTTGCTGACTGACCAAACAACCATGACTGACCAGAGTCATCCTTCTTACTCCAGGCTGTCACTTTCACCAAAACACCCAACAACTCAGTCAAATCACTTTGCTGTCTTCCATGGGAGAAAAATGAGGTTTAGGTCCATCTCTTGCTGAGAGTCTCATCCCAGCCTTAGGGTTGAGAAGTAAATTTCAAATTCCTGAAGCTTTGTGTCCTTTTGCATTTCTTCCCCAAAGCTGATCACCTCAGTTTTCCTGTTATCAATGCATCCCATTCTAGAGAGCAGCAGGAGGAAGTTGTCAGGAAGTATGGACTGGTGAAGGGAAGTGTTGGACATTTTGTCAGACTCAAATTTAATCATGAACAACTTTCTAATTTATTTTACAGTGATTCAATAGAAAATTTTACTTAAAATAAAGAATATATAAATTCTGAAGTCAGAGTGATAGTACAGTGGCTAGCGTGCTTGCCTTACACATAGCCAACCTGGGTTTGATCCCCAGTATCCCATGTGGTCCCCTACCTGCCCCAACAATACCAGGATAGATCCCTGAATGTAGAGCCAGGAGTAAGCCCTGAGCATTGCTGAGTATGGCCCAAAACAAAAATAACAATAAGAGAATATAGAAGTTCTATTATGTGGAAGTGAGTTTTTTTTCTTAAAAAATCTGGTCATAAAAAAAGTCCTGTAAAGAAAAAAAAAAAAAGCCCTGTATTAAAAATGCCCTAAGATTTGAGAAAATGCAAAATTAAGCATATGATCTCATTAGGTTTCAGTAGCTATCTCTTCTTTGTTCTTCTTTTTCACAAAGGGTCACACCCAGTGGGTGTTAGGGAAGGTCAGTCTGTAAAAGTCTCTGGTCACCAGAACTACACCCAGTAGTGCTGGGGGAAGAGGGGTGATGGGGAGCAAACTCAGGGACTCAGAGTTGCCAACACTTCATCCTGCTTTGAGTTGAATCCTTGGCTTCCTTTCATGTCATTTTGGGGAAAAGATATCTCACAAGCTTCAAAATACACATCTTTAAAATCTTAGGCTTTACTAAGGGAACTATAATGAGAATCTCCCAATTTCTTATTCAAATATAATATTTTTCTTTCTACATGTACTTAAAAACTATGTAGGAGCAGAGTGAATGCTGTGAGAATATTTAAAGTGATTGTGGAAATCTCACAAGCACCAGTAAGTTTAAATTTTTAATCAAACAACTTAAGGGCATTACTTATTGAAGTGTAGAGTGCTTTGCACAAAATAAACATTCAACGATACTGACAAAAGTCATCATTACCCCATGTGTCAAAGCAATTCAATATTAGAGTCCGTTAAAGTCTACTCTCAGCATCTTTCTAGTACATTGATAAAGGTAAGTTCAATTCAGAAGTGGAAGGATAAATTGTTTTTTTTCAACCGATTTTTTTACTAAAGTTTTCAGCCCTAGGATACCTGAGCAGTTGTGCAAGTGGAAAAGACTCTTTGGGGATGATGCTTTATGAATTTTTGAGAACAATTTCATTACTCATACTGATCATATATTCCATACTGTATTTCTACCACGTTCTTCCCATGAGGCCTCCTCCTCATCTTATTTCACAAAAGTAAATGTTAAAATAAAAGTGATTTTTGAATACATGAAGTCAATAGAGTCTTACTGCATTACGCCATCACCACCATTTTTGTTATCTTTTTGTCATCATTTTCAATTTAGAAGAAAAGAAATCAAGTAAATAAAACAAAAGTTTTTCATATTCAAATTTGTAAAAAAAAATCAAGCTAAACTTTAAATTATTTGTTTCAAAAAGGAAAGTATTGCACCTTTGTCTCTTAACATGAAAGTCCCTCTCTTCTAAATGTTTCTGAGGATTTTAGAGATATGCTAGGAGTAACAAGTGTTTTTGAAACAGAAGTTTAGAAGATAAACAGAAATGTCTGAATTATACTGCTTCCTTTTTCTCCAATTTCTTTTCTTTCTGAATGGCCTAGAGAGAAAGTAGGTATTGTCTGCCATCTAATGTACATATTTGGAATTGCATCTCACCACTAAGATACGATGGCCAAAAAGAAAAGAAAAATCAATTCAACAACAAATTTAAAAATTAGGATGTATACAGATCATTTTTCATGTTTCGGAGCTGTAAGTTAAAACTATATGAAGTGTGCCAATAAGTACAAATTGCATGTATATATATACAAATTGTATATATTTTTTTTACTTTTAAAATAAGTATAAGGTAAATAAGTCGCTGAGATGTAAACAGTAAATAGATTAATAAAACTGTGCTGTGTATTTGAAAGTCGTAAATAGACCATTAGAAGTTCTCATCACGATAAAATATCTAAAAATTATTTACCATGACAGTTGTTAGACTTATGGTGATTATTTTGCAATATATTAAAAGATGAAATCAGTATCTTGTATACCTAAAGTTAATATACTATTTGCTCTTTGTTTACTTTTAAGCCACATCCAGGTATGCTCAGGGGTTACTCTGGTCTCTGAACTCAGAATATACTCCTGGAGGGGCTCAGGGGACAATTTGTGATGCTGGTATTGAACCTGGGTTGGCCAAGTACAGGCAAATGCCCTACCATCTCTCTGGTCCCTAATATTACATGTTAATATTACATGTAATGCTTCCATTGAATAAAAAAAAAAAAAAACAAAGACAGGATGCCAAGCATTTGATGCAAAATTGATATCGGTTATATCAAGAAGGAAAGTACCAAAAATAAATAAGCCCATAAATGCAAAATAAGTAATATCCACTGAGAAAATACTGTAAAAATCAATGTGTTGATTATATTCAGAATACCGTTTAGAGCTGTTATTTGAAAAGACCGCTCTAGTATGGTGAAGCAAACAAAGTAATATTAGTCTCAGCTGCCTTCAAACAGAGCAGACACTGCTGAGGTGCTCCCAAAACCTCGAGCGAGCTTAAATTCATCTTCACACCCTACCTGTGAACAGTTAGTCACTGAGTCTTTGCAGTTTCAGCCTTTCTAATATTCCCATTATTACTATATTTGTTTCTCACTACTATTACCGTGAATGAGGAATAGATGTTACTTTCATTTGGGGGGCTTTAATGCAGTGTTTTAGGAGCACCAGAGGTCACTCCCAGTGATTCTCAAACTACTGGTCAGGTAGTTAATATAAGAGTTCAAGCCTGCAGTGCTCCTTGTACCCATGATGTTGGACTGTCAAGGTTACTGAGCAGTGCTTGGAGGCCTCCAGGGCTCCAGCCTGCAATGCTTGATGCTTCTGCCACGACTTCATTGGTGATACAATAATTTTCCCAAATGAACTTGCTCCTGTACTTTTTCTTTTTTTTGGCAGGCTCCAGGGACCATATGGGATGTGGGACAATACGGGAATGCCAGGATTCGAACCACCGTCCTGCATGCAAGGCAAACACCCTACTTCCATGCTAACTCTCTGGCCCCTTCCATTTTATTTTTATTTCCAATGTTTAAAATAACTTTGCCTTGACTTACCGAGAAACAAGTGTATCATGATCACCTATGCCAACTATGTAATGGGTTTTCTTTAAATATAAAATATAAAAGAATCTTGCAGGGACTAGAGGGATAGTACAGCAGGCAAGAAGCTTGCTTGGTCATGACTGATTCTCTGTACAACCTCTGTTCCCCTGAGCCCTGCTAGGAGTGATCCTTGTGCATAGAGTCAGGTGCTTAGACCTCTGATAATCTGTCCCTCAAACTAAAAAATTGAACTTATAAATTATTCCAGACTAGATGTTATTTCTTCCAAAGCCCTCTTTAGAAAGAGAAAATTTAAAGTCACAAACACTTTTCCCCCTTTTACTTCTCAGCACAGTCTGCAACGGAGATGGAACTGATGGTATCACTATTGCCATTATATAAATGAGGATCCCAGGGCAAGAAATGTTGGCAAGTTTTGCTCTTGTCAATGACAGAGTCGGGGACAGGCGTTACAGGGTCTCTCTCCTGTCTGGTGCTCTCTCCTCAGTAACCTGCCGCATTAGATAAAGCATGATCTCTGAAACTCCTTTGAAGGGTTCTGATCTATCACTTCATTTTCTAGACTAGAGATAATGGACCTGGGGCCCAGGTATAGGAAGCAGTCAGGTAACAGATTACAATCAGGGTGTGTAGTCATGCCTCCTGCTTGGCCATTTCTGTTCTTTCTGGTGGTTATGCCACACTTTCGGCTCACACCCATTTGTCCTGTTTGAAAACCATAGACTGGTGTTCTGGCAGATGCTACATTCTTCAGTGCAGCCCCTGAGGAAGAGGCTTGTTTGCTTGGACAGTGGTGCTGTTTACTGTCTCTGGCCCTTTTGCACCTGCTGAAAAGTATCCTGGAATACCTCAGGCTTTCTCGAACCATTGACAATAATTCTTACCCACCTGTTTTAGGCTTAGCTGTTTAGGAGTTAGGATTTCTGGGTAGTTCCACCTTTGGCCACAGGATGGATTTATTTTCCTTTTGTGTGCATTTGGTGGACTTTCCCAGATGATTTTGATTTTCTTGTTTCTTCTTGTTTCTGTATTCTTTCTTCCTTGCTTGCTTTCTTTCTTCTTTCTTTTTCTTTCTTTTCTTCTTTCTTTCTTTCTTTCACTTTCTTTTCTTTTTTTTTTTTTTTTGGTTTTTGGGCCACACCCATTTGACGCTCAGGGGTTACTCCTGGCTATGCGCTCAGAAGTCGCTCCTGGCTTGGGGGACCATATGGGACGCTGGGGGATCGAACCGAAGTCCATCCTAGGCTAGCGCAGGCAAGGCAGGCACCTTACCTCTAGCGCCACCGCCCGGCTCCTCTTTTCTTTCTTTTGCCTTTCTTTTATTTCTATATTTCTTCTTTCTTTCTTCTTCCTTCCTTCCTTCCTTCCTTTCTTTCCTTCTTTCTTTTCTTTCAAGTAATTTCATTCATTTACACTTGCCCTTGAGAATCCTTCCATTGCTGCACTGGTTTCTCACCACCCCAACCCCTTCTGCCCCTTTCTGTCTCTGGCTTTGGTTTCCTTGGTAGGAAGAAAGTACAAAGTAAAAGAAAAGTTTCTTGGCACAAAATGCAAAAGAAATCTTCTCTCTACGCTATGAGCAGTTCAGAGGGAAGGCACTACTGGACTCCGACTTCTGGTCACTGGAAAGTGAATGCTAGTAAGAGTGGTACCAATTTATGTTTTATTTAGGCACTAAAATTTACAAGGCTTTTAATTACAGGGTTTCAAGCATACAACAATCTAACACTACCCTTTTACCACAACTGTTAGCAATTGTATGAATATAGAATATTTAGGTAAATAGATTAAACAAGCAATAGAGAGAAGCTTAGATTATTTAAGAAAAATATAAATTCATGGTTATAATAATTTATTTTCATAATTCCTTAACTAATGAAAGGATCACAATAAATCTACAAGCATCATGAATACAATATTACCTTTATTTTATGAAAATGCCATTATCATGCAAAGCATTTTTTTCCAAACAAGCTATAAAATTTTCTTTGGTAATGGTGGCAGGAAATATAAACTAGGAATTGGACTCAAATTCAAGTTATACAAAGTAGATAAATTCTAAAGACCTACAGAGCAACATAGTCTAGGCTTAATGAGACTGTGCTCTACCTATGAAAATTAACTAGGAGGGAAGACCTAATATGAAGTGTTCTTATAAGAAGAAACAATAAAATATAAATAGGTTAGAAGGAAACTTTGGAAACAGTGGCTATATTTATGGCATAGATTGTGATGATTTTAAGGATGTATGCTTATCTCCAAACACATCAAGCTGTGTGCATTAGATATAGATTTTTGAATGTCAATCATGTTTTAAAATAAAGAGCTTTTTACTTTAAACTTATACAAGTATAAGACCTCACCACATAATGTACTATATCCATAGTTAGGGAAGTTGGACATGTCACTGAGAACTAACTGAAGAGTAATAAATCATTTTTGCAGCACGCAAAGCACAGTTACAAATTCTGTTTTTTTTTATTCAGTTAAGGTAACATGATTTTCAATGTATTCATATTGATTTTAAGACATACAGTATAACTGCACTACCAGAATTCATCCCCAGAATGCAAAAATTCCTCCACTGGCTGTCCCTCTTGTCAGCATATCTTCCTGTAGACTTTGGTAGACCCTGTTCTGTTTGCAAATTCTCCATGTCTGTGTTTATTTTCTATTCTTCTTTTAGCTGCTGTTGCTTATTTTAGGACCACACTGACTGTGCTCAAGACTTATTCCTGGCTCAATATTCAGGATTACTTCTAGTAGTGTTTGGGGGCCATATGCAGTGCTGGAATTAGAACTTAGGTTCTATTGTACTATCTTTCTGGTCCTGCTTACTACAGTTTTTATACTCCATAAATGAATTCTTCTTCTGACTCACTTTTTGGGAAGGGGCACAACCTATGATACTCAGGGGTTACTCCTGGCTATGTGCTCAGAAATCACTCCTGGCTCGGGGTACCATATAAGATGCCCGGGATCGAACCCAGGTTCTTCCTGGATCTGCCAAGTGCAAGGCAGACACACTACCACTGTGCTATCACTTTGGCCCTGTGACTCACTTTTGTTATTTTGACATACCTGCTGATGTCAATGTTACTTATGGCTCTGCACTCAGGAAATTACTTTTGGAGGTGCTCAGGGGACTAAATGGGATGACAGGAATTGAACCAAGGTCACTGCACACAAAATAAGGTCTTTACTTGCTGTGTTATTGTTCCAGCCCCTGACTCAATTATTTTATTTTTTTAAGATTAATAAGAATAAAGTTTTATATAAGCATGAAGTTTCTAGACTAGGCCTCGGCCTAGGATTTGTACAAAAACCAAGATCTCTAATCCCAGAGGTCTGACTTTGACAACTGTGACTGAGCTGAACTTCTGCTGAAAGACAGAGCCTAGGCTCTGTCCTAGGATCTGAGTAAAAACCAAGACCACTAATTACAGAAGACTGAATACCACAACAGTGATGGAACTGAAATCCAAGGACCGCAAAGAAAAACTCTCTCCTAGCCTTCGCCCTATGACCTATGCAAATAGCAAGATCTCCAGCTAAAGAAGCGGGATGTTAACACCTACAACTGAAGAGCAAAGATTTCTGGCACCATAAAAAGACTTGGGGTGTGTAAATGAGTGAATATGGAGCCTGTAGATGTTCATAGCAGTATGCTTCAAAGAGAGAAACCCTGTGTCTCTTGGCCAAGGGAATTCCTGTTCTAGTTTCCCCAATATTTACTGTGCCTATGCAAAAAAAAAAAAGAAAAGAAAAGAAAAGAAAACACAACCCTTTTTTAAGAAGTTGCTGGTCTTTTTTGTTTGTTTGTTTGTTTGATTTTGCTTTTGTTTTTTGTTTTTTTGTTTTTTCTTCATAGCTGATAGTTTTGGTTTTGGGTTTATTCTTTTTTTATTCTTATTTTACTTTTGTTGTTACTCCCTTATTGTATTTTTTTTGGTCTTGTCTTGTTTTGTTATTTTTTTTTCTTATTTTTTTCCTTTCTTCTTCCAAATGGGTATTTACAAAACCTAGACGGACTCCTTCCATATCTTTTCTTATATCTACAATAGAGCCACATTACTGGAATCACCTTGATCAGCCTCCTAATTGGAGGGAGATAAATGGATGGTACCAAGATCAGACCGTCTTATGTTCATTTGGTGGAAATAAAAATGATCAGTCTTGAATACCAAATCCAAAGTTAACGACAACAGAATTGACACCGATCTACAACAAGCTGTACAAGGAGGGAATAGTTGCACTAGCATTACAGGGGTACTGGCAAAGGAGGGAGAAGAGAGATGCATGTTGGGAACAGGGTGGAGAGAAGACAACAGTGGTCATGGAAATGCCCCTCATCACTATCACTATGTGCCTTAAATATTACTATGAAAGATTTGTAATTCACTTTGACCACAATAAAAATTTTTTACAAAAGATGAATAAGAATAAAGTTTTGGGGCCGGAGAGATAGCATGGAGGTAAAAGCATTTGCCTTGCATGCAGGAGGACGGTGGTTCGAATCCCGCCATCCCATATGTTCCCTGGCCCTGCCAGAGTAATTTCTGAGCATAGATCCAGGAGTAACCCCTGACCACTGCTGGGTGTGACCCAAAAACAAAAAAAAAGGATAAAGTTTTATATAAGCGTGACATAATAAATACATCATTTGGGAAGAAAATTGAGGCAAATGGGGTAAAGCAAGTGCCTACAAGCACTTGGAGTTGGCATCCATCTGCCATTTTTTTTTTTGGTTTTGTTTTTGGCAACACCCAGTGACGCTCAGGGGTTACTCCTGGCTAAGTGCTCAGAAATATTTCCTAACTTGGGGAAACCATATGGGGTGCCGGGCCATTGAACCACGGTCTGTTCTAAGCTAGCACGTGCAAGGTAGATGTCCTACCGATTGTATCACCTCTCCAGCCCCCTCCTGCCAATTTTAAAATCTGTAAACACTCCAGAGCTTGGGTCCATCGATCTAGAGACATTACAATGGCCTTACACGCCCACCTCTAGTGCTGGATCATCTTAAACTCATAGAAGCTCTGACTTGGGCTCATGTGCCCTTCAATGTTCAACACACAAACACTCACGATACACATAGGAAAAAGCGTGTATTGTTTCTCTTCAAGGACTCAAGCTCTTCTGCAGTGGAACAAGGTCTCTTCTTGGTTACAACCTGCAGAGCTAGTTTCCTGCAGGAGACGCTGGAACCTTTCCTTTTTTCTTTGTGTGTGTGTGTTTTTAAATTAACATCTTTATTTAAACACCTTGATCACAAATATGATTGTAGTTGGGTTTCAGTCATGTAAAGAACACCCCCCTGACCAGTGCAGCATTCCCATCACCAATGTCCCCAATCTCCCTCCATCCTCGTACTGCCTCGAGTACAGGCAGTGACGCGCCTTTCCTTTGTGACGCCCCTTGACGTGTCATAATTCCAGGCGTTTTTCTCCTGGACCGCGCCGGTACGAGAGTCAGAAATTGAGAAAGCTCTCTCGGTTTCAGACTCGCTTCTCCGGTTTTCGGACACTTTTCTCTAAAAATGGGCAATCTCGTTTGCCGATTTTTCCTGCTGCTGAGCCGCTGCTTTCGCCGCCAGCAGTGTCCTCCTCCCCAGACACTTGGTCGCTCTGCCTCTTCACGGCAACCTCTAGAACCATCCGTGGCCCGGCGTCGTCCTCCCCCTCCCCCGGCAGCTCCGCTTCATCCTCCCCCGGCAGCGCCTCGCTCTGCATCTCGACGGCAACGTCCACCATCACTTGTACAACAAGTCTTGGCCCTGACAGCTCCTCGCCCTGCGCCTCGACACCCTGCATGGCCATGGTCACGACCACGTCCACCACCACCAGTCCAGTCTATGATGCCTGGACAGCCTAGTGCTGTCCGGATCCCCGCTCCCGGGCCATGTCTGGGGTCTATTGGCCTCGATACCCCGAGCCCGAGTTCTACTGATGCCTTTGTGCAGACAAAAATGAAATGGTGCGTGTCTCACGACCGACGTGACAGAGGGGAAGAAAGGGAGCCTAGCGAAGGAGGACACGGCAGAAGATATGCTTTCATCCCACTGTTCTCCATCCCGATGTGGCCAGACACAGTTCCTTCTGCTCCGAGCCGCCCCACCTCGCCTCGCCTGCGCACCTGGACTGGCCTCCCCAACTACAAGGTGAAATCTGGCCTCAGCACCCCCGTGCCTCGCCCCAAGAGTGGCCTCCCCAACTACAAGGTGTCTCACCCCAATAACACCCCCAATTCTTGCCTTCCCAACTATGGGAAGAAAACACCCTCAGCAAAGAAACTACTCTCAGCAGTCTGCAACTACACACGTTTCGGGCATCTTCGGAAACTTCGCTAGAACCTGGTCGGAGACTCAGCTTGCCTGGCCTACTGAGACCCACGAATGCTGATAGCGGCCTGCACTGGTCTCCCAGATTCCTCAGCCATGTTATAAGGAATAATAAATGAGGATTGGTTTAATTCGTTTTATCATGAGTCCTCCACTTTTATTCTACAAAGTAAGAGAATAATAAATTAGAGAATAATGCATTATTACATAATAATATCAGAATAATATTGGAAATAATTTTCCAAATTGCAGGGAAATGTAAGATTTTATCTTATAGTTGGGTAGTATATATTGTACATATATGTATATATATATGTGTGTATATATATATAACATATATATATATACACACACACACACACACACACCAGAATTTCTTCATTCATCTTGTGTTGGTTGCTTGAATTGTTTCCAGGTTTTTGCTATTGTAAGCAGCACTTTAATGAACATCTCTCTCTCTCTCTCTCTCTCTCTCTCTCTCTCTCTCTCTCTCTCTCTCTCTCTCTCACTCTCACTCTCACTCTCACTCTCACTCTGAGTCTCTATTTCTCTTGATGACTTTGTCTCTCTCTCCAGACAGGCTTCCTCCTGGCTCTGCACTCAGGGATGACTTCTAATGAGACTCAGGGACCATATTGGGATAGCAGGGATCAAACACTAGTCTGCAAGCCCCCTACCTGCTCTACTATACTATGGCTCCCATTTTGATATATCTTTTTCCTGCCAGCAGGTCCTAGGAAAAGTAGACTAGTTATTCTGATCCCTGTGTTGCAAACTTAGAAAGAACAAATAGTTCCCACATTTATATGCCTTTTACCCTATGCTTTCATTTCTACTAACTTCAAATTACAGTATGTAAAGATACAAATCTATAACATAATATTGACTATTCAGCCCTTGGAATCAGTTTGCATAAAATATTTTTCTAGTCTAATGGAAAATTGAACATTCTGTGATCAAATTTCTAATGTAGCATTTGGAACTAGTCCATAAAAAATATTGTTGTGTCCAGTAAATTTCATTGTGAGTCACACAGATTTTAATGAATCTTTCTATTCACACAAAATTTATCTAATGAAGAGGACAGAAAACTAAATTTATGCCAATAGTTTCCAACCCTTTCATTAGCCAATATCTTCAAATCCATTTACTATTGTACCTAACTAGTATCACATCCCTCTTGCAAGGGATATCTATCCATTCAGTTGACCTTGGATACTACCACAAAATATAACCTGATATAAGAGATTGGAAACCATAATGTAGGCTATAGTTTATCTTTTCAAATGTATCAGACACTCCATTCCTTAAGTCTCAGGTGCAAATGCCATCTGTTCCCTATAACCAATTTGTGAGTTTTTATTTTATTTTACTTTATTTTATTTTTATTCTTATCTTTATTTTATTCCAGGTCACTTTCAGCAGTGCCAGGATTTACTCCTGGCTCTACGTTCAGGGGGTCACACCTGGTGGTCTCCGGGGACTGTTTAGAACATTGGTGATTGAATCATGGTCTGCCACATGCGAAGCCAGCACTCTATCCGCTGTACTATTTCATTGCTCCAGGCCAGATTTGTGCTTGGCTTTACATTTCCTTGTATTCCAACGTAGGCAATATTGCCCTCTACAGGGATATTGGAATAATTCAAGGTCTTGGGAGAAAATCATTAGTCACCTCTGATGAATTGGGGGCACTTCCTGTTTGTTCACTTAACAAATTTCCAGGGAGTAGATTTCTAGAGAGGCACTGAGTAATTTTATTAATTTTTGTGTAGACCAAATAAACTTTGGACCCTTGCTGCAGTGGAGCATCAGATTTTCTGCAGAGAAAATTCTAGATTGGTTGGTAGATTCAACTCAACTTAGTAGAAAAAAACCATTTTGGAATTCCATGTACAAGGCTTTAGTTTCTGATTTCTTGAGTGCCTAGGGAAGGTTTTTGTCATTGGAAATGAAAGTTTGATTGATTAAAACATAGAGGCGCCTTTTAAAAGATTGAATCTCTGGCCTTAAAGGATCAAATACAGCTCTCATGGGGAAACTGCCCTTATCATTCTTTTTATTTTCCACTCTGGGCAGCTTTGATGCTTTTCTTCATGCCTTGAAATGGCAAGTTGTAGACCATCATATTGTATGGAGTCTTGTATAAGACTTCCCTTAAGTCTGGATCTGGAGGTGCTTATCTATTAGGAGAAAATGCATTCACAATCCATAAAGTATAGGGTAAGTAAGAGATGTCTCCTTATTTCTAATGATATCTACTGGAGTGCAATCTTTTAATAATTTCTACTACAATTATGCTAACATGTTTGCAGTGTTCCTGGCATTGGTTGTCTTGGTATACACAGGTACTTCACCTCACCACCACCATAGTGTCCAGGACTATCTCCCCACCCCAACCCCCTATGGCACTTCCTGTTCACCTCCAATTTCCTAATCCAGTATTCTAGTTTGTACCCAGAGTTTGTTATCATTTGATATTTTCTATGTCCTTGTTATGTTTCCGCAACACACTACAGGTGAGTGGAATCATCTGGGACTTGTCTTTCTCCCTTTGCCTTTTTTCACTCAGCATAATTAATACCCCATGTATGAGGACAATCTCAGGGGAAGGGAACATTTTGATAGAAAAGTAAAATATTGGGGCTTGGGATATTGGCTAAAAAAAAATATTGGCTTCAGTGGATGAGCAAAACCCTTATATGTGTGTGAAGCCTTGGGTCTTATCCAGGACATTTGAAACAAACTAACACAAGAAACCCTGAAGTGCTCTTCATAATAGCGTTATAGACAGGGCTGGCATGCCCCTAAATTTAACTTCAATATAACTTAATTCATGTCTGATGAATATGCTATGAGTCGTGATCATTCTCTCTATTGATCAGGCATTAGGAATCTGGCCTGGATCATTTTGAGTTCAAATGGCAATCTTTGTGTTCCTGTCTTTGCAAAGTAAGTTCTATGTGGCTCAAAGCCAAACTGAAGCCTGATCTTTCAATGAGACACAGAGAAAAATCTGATATTGAGATGTTTCAGGTAGGGAGTTACTGTGTGAGACTACCTCTCCTCTCCCTCCCTTTTTGGTTTTTGGGTCACACCAGATGTGACATTGTGCTCAGGAATCACTCCTGGTAGGCTCAGGGGTTCATATGGGATGCTGGGGTTGACTTGTGCAAGGCAAATGCCCTACTCACTGTGTTATCACTCTGGACCTCTCTCCTCCCTTTTTTAAAAGGTACCTACATACTAGGTCAACCAATTAGTGTAATTACTTTAGTCTTTTATTTACTTTTATTAAAAATTTCTGCTAATTTTATCATTAATTGAGGTAACAATGAAATAGAAGAGTGTAAGGGGTACAACGTTGCCACATAAAACCTACCACCAAAGTGCCAGTGTCCTTCTACCAGTGTCCTTAGGACTCTTCCCATTCAGACTCTTGTTTTTTATCACTTTTTAATTTTAAGGTGGTGCTCCCCAGTGGTACTCAGCACCTGGGGGTGACTCTTAGGAAAACATAATCCAGATGTGGTGGGGCTTTGACCCCAAGATGCTGTCTTGCAGTATGGTGGTGCTCAGCCCTGAAGACTCTACACAATGGTGTTCAGAAGACTGGACCTCATTTGTAGTTCCCATACACTCTAGCTATCTAGAAATCAGCTAGGCACTGATTTTTTGTTTGTTTGTGGCCACACCCAGTGATACTCAGAGGTTACTCTTGACTCTGTAGGAGTCCCGGTAGGAAGCATGCAAGGTAAATGTCCCACACACTGGACTATTGCTCCTGCCCTTGAGACTGCTTTTGTCTTTTATCAATTACCTAAAGTATATGGCTTTGATTAGATAAAATGTGAAATATAAAATTCAAGGCCATAAGATACTTTGTGAAAAACAGCTTGTCTTCCTTCCTTACAGATTCAATTTTCTTCTTTGAAGACAACTGTTTTTGCCTATTGTGTGTGTGTGTGTGTGTGTGTGTGTGTGTATGAGAGAGAGAGAGAGAAAAGAGAGAGCAAAGCTAATATAAAGCTATATCTCTTTTACAGACATACACAACATAATCATCTGGTATATCTATATACATACACATATATAATTTTCCATACATGTAGTTTGTGCACTATACTTTCCTATTTGTTTTGGGGGCCTCCCCTGTTGGTGCTCAGGGCTTACTCCTAGCTTTGTGCTCAAGGATCACTCTTGATGGTGCTGGGAGTACCATAAGTGGCGATGAGAACCAGAGTCAGTTATATACAAGGCAAGGATTAAACCTTGTACTATTTCTCTGGCCCTCTTTTGTTTTTAACCACTTTTATTTTTAAACTTAAAAATAAAATTTTGAAGTTTTAGTGCTAAATAGAGTATTTCACTTAATGGATGTAGCTTGTAATTTATTTGGGGCCTCATTAATATTAATGGACTTTCAACTTGTTTCCAGTATCATATATGTAGTCCACAATTCTTCAGTAGACATTTATGGTCCATTGCATCATTTCACACATGTATATATTTGGACAGTAAATTTCTTCAGATGGCTCTGGCAGGACCTTTGTATTTAGGTAATGAAATAATTTTGGGTTTTGTTGATGATTTAATATCTATCTTTGCTATCGTAGGTTAGGTTTTTCTTTTTTCTTTTTACATAATAGTTAAAACCTCTCTATAATGATTTTACTTGTTTCCTTTGTTTTGTTTTGCTTTTGTTTGTTTTTCTTTTGGAGAACACCCAGTCAAACTCAGGGTTTACTCCTGGCTCTGGTGGTGCTTACATGACCATATGAAGCACTGGGCTGAATTGGGTTTGGTTGCATGCAAAGCAAACTCCTTATCTTTTCTACTATCTCTCCTGCTCCCTGTATATTTTCTTAATAACTTTATATATTATATATTAAGCACTTAAATATATTTTAATGTACATATGAATTTATATATCTTACTATATGTATTCATATATATTAAATAAACATGAATTTATAAGCTTTATTGTATAACAATGTAAAATAAGAAAATCTCTAAACCTAATTTACTTTCCCATTCTATCCATCTTTCTTTCTGAATTTTGTTATGTGTGTAAAATACACAGTTAGAAAAGCTTTCTTATTCTCTGATTTCCAATTATTTATGTCTGAGCACTGATAATTCAGTTTAAGTTTTTCTCCCTTGATTAAGATATAAAATTTAAAATGGAGATTCAAATATCTTATTAATTCTGGATATCATTATTATATCTTCTGTGTTTATCATTTATCTCTGGTTTTATTTCTGTAATTTAGCAATATTCACTCTTTGAGCTTCTTCCAAAGTGATCCTGGGAACCCTTCCTGAGGGTTTGCTTTATTTCATATTATTTCACTTTTTCTTCCTTCAGAAACTACAACTCAACTTGAAGGTCTTATTTTGTAAATCAGTGATTTCCTTTCCTTTTGTGAGTTCTTGGTGATATTCTTGATGTTGATTTTGTCTTGTTTGTGATGTCATGTTTCTGGTGATGCTTTTCCATGTGTCTAACCCTGACTACTCCATCCCATGCCCTGTAGATACACATTCCTGTTTCCTCCTGTCTTTTTCTTTTTCTTCAATATTTTTATATAGATCCTACCATGATTCCAACCAATATTCATTCACCATCATTATGAGTCTCCTGGACTGAGAGTTCAGTCAGGCAGGGATCAGAGCCTTGCAAGGCACTGAGAACCTCTATTTGACAATTGTGTGTCTGAGGAACCCTGCATTGACCTGCAGCAGTACCATGCTTGCTGGTGCAGTGCCTTAGTTCTACCGGCCATGAAAGGGATGGACCATAATTAGTCTATCAGCTTGGACTGCCATGTTTCTGAGAGACACAGGAAACGTTCAGCTACCTCTTCATTCTGCTACTTCAACACCAGAAATTCGCAGGTACATTTTTATTGAGAAGAGCTAAAAGAGCAACTGTCGAGATAAAATGAGTGTCCTCTTCTACTTTTACAGTATAATATTGGGCAAGGTTTTAAATATCTATGAAATTTTATATGGTTAGAGATCATTTTAAATATAAAATGTATCCTGACATCTGCTATGGAGGATAGTGCCAGAGTGGATATAGAAATAACTTCATTGGGGCCGGGCAGTGGCGCTAAAGGTAAGGTGCCTGCCTTGCCTGCGCTAGCCTTGGACGGACCGCGGTTCGATCCCCTGGTGTCCCATATGGTCCCCCAAGCTAGGAGCAACTTCTGAGCGCATAGCTAGGAGTAACACCTGGAGCGTACCCTGGTGTGGCCCAAAAACCAAAAAAAAAAAGAAAAGAAGAAGAAGAAATAACTTCATTATACAAATATTAGTGGACATTGATTAATAATGATAAATATTGAAGTTGATCAGGCATTGGACCATATCTGAAAATTGCTCAGGGACTACTCCTGGCTTCTCTGTTCAAGGTCAGGTTTTGGAGATTATACATGGCACTGGAGATAAAACTGGGATTGGGTCCATACTAGACAAGCACTTTAACCCCTCAACATCTCTCTGATTCCATAATATCATTTTATTAAAAGGAAATGATTATTAGCTCCTAAAGTCATTTTAATGTTGGACTAAAATTGTGTGGACTTTAGAACAACGGAGGTCTATCAAACTTTACCTTCACTCTGAGACTTCTTTGACTTCCAAGGGATCATCAGAGTTTAAAGACATCTGCCCTTCCTCCTACTTTCAAAGAACAAAATATATTGACCCAAGCTATTAACTGTTTTTTTTTTAAACTATCACTTAGGATATGCTTCTCCAATCTGGATATTTCACCTGTAGAACAAACAAATACATCCTTTACTAATTTCATAGTGCTTGCTAGGAGATGTAATCCTCAATTTTAATAATCTCATTTAAGTTCATAATGTCATCTTTAGAACTTACAAGTAGAGATCAATTGCTAAAAATCAACTGTTCTGTTTTTCTTTATGTGGCTCTACAGTTAAGCTTGTGGTTTCTTTATGACACACAGATCCTGGCCGGTTTCCTATGCATTCCTCCTGTCTATCCAAGCTTAATCTTGCTACTTCCTATAAGAGAAATTGGGAAAAGAATGTGGAGAGATATAGGTTTGGCAATTGGGGTGTTGAGTGGTCTACAAAAACCACATACAGAAGCCCTAAAGGGAAGATTTCTCAGTGCTCATAGACAGGATTCCTGCCAGACTCCATAACACAGTTAACAGAAATTTCATCTTTTAAGGCACACAGATATTTTTCTTTCTCTTTCCTCAGTCCCTTTTCTCTCCCCAAATCAGAGAACTTTTTTTATAATGTGATAGGTTCAAATAGAGATAAATTGATTTCTTTTTTTAACTGATTTCCAGACATTATCTTTGAATATGAAAAATTAATTAGCATGCCAAAAAAGTACACTACTGGGGGATTCAGACAAATAAATAACAAATAAATAAAATAAATAACAAATAAATAAATACTTTGACTGTGGGAAGTGTGGTTCCACACAAATTAAAATTCTATAGAAATCAATTATCAGTAACCCACACATCTGGTAAGATGAGAATTTTCCTCACTGGTTTACTCTCTCCCCAGAATAGTTTAGGTTTGTTTGCTTTTGTTTGCTTTAATAGAGTTGCTGATTCCTTCTCCTCTGGATCTGTGGCCTTCTACAAAGTTGCTCTTATTTTAGGGGGGTATATAAGTATGGCAGTTAGTTCCATAAGTCTCAGTCATAAGTCCTTTCTACAGTCTTTCTACAGGTTCCTTTCAGTTCCCCCTGCCAATACTGAAGTCTCCCTGCCTACAATTGGATGCACAGGCAGACAAGACTCCTCCCAAGTCACTTGACATATGGTGCTAGGACCCACAGCTATCACAAAAACACTTCATTAATAAATGGATGACTAATTTAGCTGTTAAGGGAAGAACATTATGAAGACCATCCCTTATATGCCACTTACATGCCAGTTATTTTAGTGATGAATAATTTCAAAAACCTGAGTATGACTGATAATTATCTATTAAGGTATATTAAAATTTTAATTTGCATTTCATTTCAGCTATTAAAATTTTATATTAGTAACATAGATGCATGTATAGATTATCAATTCTTTTATAATTTCATACTATCAAAGAGATAGCTGATTCGTGATGACTTCAATGTGTCACATAACATTCCTATATTATTTTTATGATAAATAACAAATAATTTGAATGATTACATTTTTACAAATTGAAGAAAATGTAGGCATTTATTTTTAGTAAACTGTCTACTTTAATATGATCAATTACTGTAACAATGCAGCATTTACAAATACCATTATATATTTTTCCTATAATTGATATCTGCCTAATTGCTATCATAAATATATGTAAGCATGCATCACATTTTGTCAAAAGATAAATGGAAACTAAAACAATGATCTATTCATTAAAGTGGCTGACAACAAAATATTGACGTCAGACAATGATACTATTGTGGAGAAATTAGTATCCTCATTACCTGTGGAAATACAAAAACATACAGCAATGTTGGAAGACAGTTTAGTGGCAAACTATAAAACAGCTTCATTCACAACTGACAAAATATAGAAATTTTTCAGCAAGAGAATATATTAACAAGCTGTGGAAGACAATGAAATATTATTTTATGCTAAGTGTGATGAGCTTTAGGGAAGACAAAAATGCATATAACTAAGTGAAATACCATAAGTCCATCTGTAAGATCTTCATCATAGATCGGGTAGGGAAACTGTCTTCAGTGAACTGTCTTCAGGGGTTAGACCCATATTCTATCCCCACTATCCCATATGGTCCCAAGCTCCACAGGAAGTGATCCCAGAACACAGATCTGGGAGTGACCCTTGAGCACCTCTACAGTGGCCAAAACCTGAAAGAAAAAGAGAAAAAAAGAGAAAGCTTCATCTTATATGACCCAACTATCTACATCCCCCATAAAGAAAAACTATGGAGACAGTAGTTTTCAAAGCTTAAAGAAGTAGAACTTTTGAATAAATGGAGGAGAGAATATTTTAGAAATGTAAAAATATTAATTATTAATTGTAAATATTTTTATATTGACAGACTTCAGTAATTGTATATTTCTTTAAACCATAGAATATACAATACCAAGAGTCAACCAACTATAATGCAAAATATAGTTTCTGAATATCAAAATAGTTTCATCAATAATAACATTGTTACTACCTAGATGGGTATAGTGAAAATGGGAGAAGCTATACTTTTGTGAAGAGGAAAATTAAAAAAAAAAAAAACTAAATTGATTTCAGCTTAGCTACAGATATAAACCTCTAAAGAATTAAATATAATACAATGCTTGTATATTACAGAGACTTATTCCTTATGGGACAATAGAATATTTATCCTAGCCCCTCAATCTAGCCTTGTCAACCTAGAGAACTTAATATGGGAGGCTAGTGCTAAACATTTTCATTAGCCAGTCACCCCTTGTCTAAAATTGGGAAATGTTTGTGTGTGAAATTAAAGAATTCTGTTATTAATGAATAATAGCCTTCTAACATCACAGAACACAGTTTATGATAGAATTGATTTGGGCATGGTTCACAATAAAAGAAAAAAATATTTAAAATAACCATGTAGGGCCCGGAGAGATAGCACAGCGGCATTTGCCTTGCAAGCAGCCGATCCAGGACCAAAGGTGGTTGGTTCGAGTCCCGGTGTCCCATATGGTCCCCCGTGCCTGCCAGGAGCTATTTCTGAGCAGACAGCCAGGAGTAACCCCTGAGCACCGCTGGGTGTGACCCAAAAACTAAAAAAAAAACAATAAAATAAAATAAAATAAAAAATAAAATAACCATGTAAAGATGCATTCAAGTCAAGCAGCCTTTTTAATTTTTATGCATCTCTCCCCTCTGAGACATATCTTCATCTCAGGAACAAGGCACTCTACATGGCAACCATCTCTGGCAGCACTCATAACAGACTTTTTTCTAGAATGAAACATTTAAAATATCCCACCAGATCAAGACTAACAGAGGCACACTTGTTACGATTAGCAGTGACAAATATGGAACTGGACATTGACCATCTCATTAGCCAAAAGAAGGCCCATAGTTTTCATTAAAATTCTGGTGAGTTTGTTCATTTAATTTTACTTCATTTTAAATACTGTATTTGTTCCTGTTTTGTTTCTTCACTTCAAAATAAGATATATGCAGTGTGCATAGGAATTTGTTCATAATTTTTGTTTTTACTATAGTCCGGTCCTCCAACAGTCTGAGGGGCAATAAACTGGCCACTGTTTAAAAAGTTTGAGGACTCCTGTTCTAGAGCATCTTTCTCAAATAAATGTATAGCAATAGTTATATTTTTATTTGAAATAATGAGGTTTTTTTTGTAAAATTTAGTCCTTAAACTACTTACTTTCTCTTTTTTTCAGGTATTTCCTTTAGTTCTGGCCTTTAAATTGCTCTATAAATGAATTGGCATCTTTAAAAAATTATAATGAGATTTCAGTATGACACTTATACAATTAATAAGCCCTGGGCATAGATAGTACTTCATTCAATATATGGCTTAAGGGGACATGAGTACAATAAAAAAAAAAATCAACAGTAATAAAATAAAACACATTTTAAATAACTTTATTTTCCCATTTTCAGGGGAGTTTATTTTTATTTTATGGAAGTATTTTAGCCTATATCATTGTGTAAATTTAAGCTGTACAATGTATTGTATTACTTTTATACATTGTAATTTGATTGTCATTAGAGTTATCAACAGCACTGTTAACCCATTACATAATTATTTATCTCTCTAAGTGGTTGGAATAAAACACTGGCCTTGCATACATTTCTATATCTGTTCTTTATAATCTTTAAACATATACACAAAAGTGCAATTCTTTATTTTAAAATTATTTTTTAAAGAAATTATGAGCTACCTTTATATTGCTTGCTTTGCATAGCATTGAGCCAGTTTGTCTTTTCTTTTTTCTTCTTATTTTTTTGGTTTTTAGGTCACACCCTGCAGTGCTCAGGGTTTACTCCTGGCTCTATGCTTAGAAATTGCCTCTGGCAGGCACGGGGGACCATATGGGATGCCGGGTTTGAACCACTGTCCTTCTGCATGCAAGGCAAACGCCTTACCTCCAGGCTATCTCTCCGGGCCCCCCAGTGTGTCTTTTCATCAACAGTGTAAAAAGATTTCTTTTCCTTCACGTCATCATCAACATTTATTAACTTTTGTCCATTTGTAGTCACTCAATAATGCAGAGACATCTCATTTATGGCTTCCTTTTAATTTGCATTTCCCTGGTAATTAGTAGAATTGAAAACCTTTACATGTGATTTTGTCCATCTTAGGTCTTTAGAAAAGCATCTCTTTAGTTTCTATGCCCATGTTTTAAATTTAATTGTTCTTTGTACTGAGTTATGTATATATTTTGTATATTTCCATCACCTAGCATAATCTGCAAATGTTTTCTCACATTATAGTTTAACTTCTCATTTTACACACTATTTCTTTTGTTATGCAAAAGTTGTTTTTAGTTTTGCTTTTGGGCCACACCCATGACACCATGGTGCTCAAGGGCTCAGGGGTACTCCAGGCTTTGCGCTCAGAAATTGCTCCTGGCAAGCCAGAGTGATGGCGAAAGCCATAAGGCATCTGCCTTGCCTGCACTAGTCTAGGATGGTTGATTGACTGTGGTTCAATCCCCTACTGTCCCATATAGTCCCCCAAGCCAGGAGCGATTTCTGAGCACATAGCCAAAAGTAAACCCTGAGCATCACCAGATGTAGCCCAAGAACAAAACAAAACAAAAAACATTGCTTCTGACTTTTGGGGACCATATGGGATGCTGAGGATCAGCATCATGCAAGGCAAACACCCTACCAGTGAGCAATCATTCTGGCACCAAAAGTTGTTAAATTTGATGTAGTCCTATTTATTAACTTTTGGGTTTGTTGTTTCTGCTTTAAATATCATATACAAAAAACCTTTTCTAAGATCAATATTGAGAAGCTTCTTCCTACATTTCTCATTAAATTTCTACACTAAATTTTTTTATTTAAATATTTGAACATTTTTTAGATGTTTATCTAATTTTCTAAGCACAGTCTTATGGAAGACACTAATATTTTCTTTCACCACTTCAAATATTACTTGCTTATTTATGAGTTTAATTTTGGGATATTTAATTCTATTCTACTGGTGTATGTGTCTAATTTTATACTAGTAAAGTACCAATTCTATTATCATGGGTTTGCAGTATAGTATGAAATCAGGAATTATGATCATTTTGGCTTCATTCTTTCCCAGTTTTTTATAGATTGCTCATGGTCTTTGTGGTTTCACAGTTTTTTTGAAGATTGTTGTTCTACTTTTTTGAGAATGTTTTTCTACTTGTTTTGAGAATCATCTCTGATATTTTGATGGCGCTCCAAAGAGACCATAGACGACTTTTTGTAACGTAGATATTTTCATAATATAAACTCTTACCAATCCATAAACATGGATGCTTTTCAATTTTGGGAGTGGAGTGGGTCATGCCCAGCAGCGCTCAGGGGTTACTCCTGGCTCTTCACTCAGAAATCGCTCCTGGCAGACTCAGGAGACCATATGGGATGCCGGGATTTGAACCACCTGCATGCAAGGCAAATGTCCTACTTCCATGCTATCTCTCTGGCTCCTCAATTTTTTTATTTGGTTTTTTGGCCACACCCGGTGACGCTCAGAGGTTACTCCTGGCAATGCGCTCAGAAATCGCACCTGGCTTGGGGACGCCTGGGGATCAAACCATGATCCGTCCTAGGCTAGTGAGGGTAAGGCAGATGCCTTGTAGCTTAGTTTTTCCAGTTTTGTATTCAAGTCCTCTCAGCAATTTCATTTTTTGTTTTGTTTGTTTTTGTTTGTTCATTTGTCTTTGATCCACACCCGGTGCTCAGGGGTTACTCCTGGCTCTGTGCTCAGAAATCGCTTCTGGTAGGCTCAGGGATCCATATGGGACTGCAGAGATAGAGTCCGGGTCTGTCCCTGGTCGGCTGCATCTAAGGCAAACTTTTCCCTATTGCTGTGCTATCGCTCCAGCTCCCTTAGCAAATTCACTTCTTTTACTTGGTTAAATTTTGTCAGTCCCTCTGGACAAGAATTGGTTGCTGAAAGAATGATACCCCTTAAAACAATATTGCAAACCATATATTTATAAGGGGAAGTGTGTTGGGGAGAGAGAGAGAGAGGAAGAGAGAGGGGGAGAGAGAAGGAGGAGGGATGGGAGGGAGAGAGAGAGAAGGAGAGAGAAGGAGGGAGAGAGAGTGAGAAAGAGTGAGGGAGGGAAGGGAGCGAGAGAGGGGAGGGAGGGAGGGGAGGGAAAGGGGGGAGGAAGGAAGGAAGGGAGAGGGAGAGAGTGGGAGGAAGGAAGGAAGGGGGAGGAAGAGAGGAAAATGTCTGCAACAGAGGCATGGAGGGGAGAGGACAGGAGGGAAACTGGGGACATTGGTGATGGAAAACGTACACTGGTGAGGGATGTTACACATTTTATGAAACTCAATTATGAATAATTTTGTATCTGAATAAAAACAACTGTATTATAAACAACCTTGTAACTACAGTGTAATTAATTTAAAAGTTTGTCAATTAGTATTGTCTATTAGTATTTTTCAATTAGTATTAATGCTATTATGTTTTCTTACTTTTTTATAACTTTATGAGAGTACTGAAATGCATTGCATTTACTTATATTTGTTGATTTTATACATATAGAAGCTATTTAGAAATTTTTAGCTGTCTTTATAATTTGTATATACAAACCTTTTCCTCTATAAATAGCAATAATTTTACTTTAATATTTGAGAGGAGCTCAAGAAAGATAAGAACTTTTATTTAAATGTTTTGAAGTCATATGGTACTTTATTTTTTCTGTATCAAGTTTTTAATTACCGATTCAATCTCTTAATTTACTATTGTTTTATTTATAGTTTATGTTTTTCCTTATTTAACTTTAATAATAAAGTTTATAAAAAAAAAAACTCTCCCATTCCTTTTAAGCTATCATTGGCATTAACTTTTATAATATATGTATATTTTACATAATATGTGTTATATAAATTAAAATGCATTCTTTATTTTTAATTTTGAGTCTCTTCTTTGCAGGGGGATATTTGGGAGATACAACTAGCAATGCTCAGGATTTTCTACTGGCTTTGTACTTAGAAATTATTGAAGCAGCAGTGGGAGACTCAAGCAGTCCTGGGGATGGAACCAAGATCAGCTGCCAGCAAGTCAAGCAACTCAGTCTTTGTACTACCTCTTAGGACCAAAATTTTTTGGAAGAACATACCTATGTTGCTTAGTGCTACTACCAACCCTATGCTAATGGGACACACAGAGTGATTCTTAGAATGCCATGTATTGACTAGGCCTCCAAAGTTAATATGCACTCAGTCTATTAAACCATCTTTCCACTTCTTTAATTTTTCTGAATCTAGCTAAAGATTATCATTTTGTTTATATCTTTAAAGTTTTTGTTTTTGTTAATTTTCTTTGGTTTTGGATACATTTATAGAAATAATTGTGCTATTACCTTCCTTCTAATTTGGTTATCAATTTCTTTTACTTATTTTATTTTAAAGTGCAGATTAGGGGGCTGGAGAGATAGCATGGAGGTAAGGCATTTGCCTTTCATGCAGGAGGTCATCGGTTCGAATCCCGGCGCCCCATATGGTCCCTCGTGCCAGCCAGGAGCAATTTCTGAGCCTGGAGCCAGGAATAACCCCTGAGCACTGCCGGGTGTGACCCAAAAACCACAAAAAAAAAAAAAATAAAAATAAAAAAATAAAGTGCAGATTAGATTGCTTATTATTTGAAATATTTCTAATATTTTACATTTGTTACTATTTTTCTTAAACCCATAGATTTAATATATCATGTTTATGTTTCTATTTTAGAATTTTTCATTTACATCTTGATTAATTCTTTGATATATTTGTTTAAAAGTATTGGTTTATTTTTAACAGATTTATAGATTTCCAAGCTTTTCTCATGCTAATTTGTTTCTTCATACCATTATATATATATATATATATATATATATATATATATATATATATATATATCAGAAATGATAGTTATTTTAAGATTTGTAATGTGTTAAAAAGTTTTGTATCATATCACATGATCTACCGTAGATTATATTCAATGTACAGTGGAAAATATAGCTATTTTACATTAAATAAATTATTCTATATGTCTGAGTGCAGAGCCAGGGCTGTGACTCAAAAACCAAAATAATAAAAAATAAAAATAAATAAATTTAAGCCTATTAAATTTACCGTTTTAAATAATTTTACTTGCTTACTTTATAACATAAATAAAAGTTTATTTTACTTATTTCTTTTTCTGTGATAAAAATATAGCTAATATTCCAGTTTACTTTTGGTTTCCACTTGCATAGAATGTAATGTTGTGTGTCATCAAAACTAAAAATAATCTCCTGTAGACAACATATAGCTGAACAATTTATTTTATTGAATCAGGTTTGGTTTATAACACTATATGTGGTTTTTCAAGCAGAGATTCACACAGACCAACTGGCCACCAAAGTATCAATTACTTTCCACCACAAATATTTTCTTTAAATTTATATTACTTTATTTAAACACCATGGTTTAAAAAGTTGGTCACAATACATTTCTTTCTGTCGTTCCATGTTCCAATAACAATCCCCTCACTATGGCAAAATTCTCTCCACCATTGTCCTTGGATGCCCATCTAACCCCAAGTCTATTTCCCTTCACAGGCAAGAAATAATTTACTTTAATTACTTGTTTATAACTAAGTATTAATGGAATTATCCCAATAAAACTACAGAAAAATAAAATTTGTGAATATTATAACCCAAAATACAGTCATTAAGTCATTGTCTGAAGATTCACTAGACTGTTTGTTCTAATTGATCATTCTTTTATTGATTTGTGTTTCTTAACCTTAGGTGATTTTATGTTTCTTTGACATATAATTTAATGTTTTCCTACTGGGGTGTCAGGATTAAATAATTTGAAGATGTTTTAGAGTTGCATATGTGACAGTGTGGTCAAGCTCTATGTCTGACATGATATTGGCTGTGGGGCATGGCTATGGCTGCCTGGGCAGGAAGTACAAAAATGCAGGGGGAGGCTTCCGTCACTCACTCTGGAGATCTCACAGAAATCAGTGGTAAAGCAGTGAAGTTGTGTCATTGACATGGCAGTGATCCTGGGTTGTAAGTACAACTGAGCAGATTTACATTGGGTAGATAATTAGCCAGTCCTTCCTTCCAGTACTGCCCTGCTTCATCTGTGAGGCTATATTTTTTTGCAGCCTGGTTTACATATATTTCAAGAATAAAATGAGTATAGAATTGGTCAATAAGCAGATATGATATTGGCTGCCCAACATAATTCTTTGAGCCTTCTCTGTCTTTAGCTACTTACCTGGTCTTCTCCCCCAGTTTTCTCTGCCTTCAGTTATCTGGATTCCAAAACTTTTTTGGTCACTTTTATCTGTCCCTTCTCTTCAATTTCTCTATATTGCACAGATTAGTGAGATCCCCTATTGCCTTTTTCCTTCTGACTTATTTTGCTTAATATGTCTCCTCAAATCCATCCTTAGTGCCACAAATGTAAGATTTTTTTTCTTTATAGCTGAGTAGTTTTTCATTGAGTATACATACTAGTATATTACATTTATTTACCTAATAATCCTTTGTAGGACACAGATTTATCTAGGCAAGATTTTGTAAATAGCATTATGGGAAAATTAATTTTACTATTTTACTATTAATGCTTACTTATTTTAGGGATATATGTAGATGTTGCTATATCATAAGGTAGATCTTTTATATTATTTTGAAATACTTCTATACTGTTTTTCACAGAGGCCATATGAGATGGCATTTCCATTAATACTGATTGAGGATTCCATGACAGCCACTGCATACAATGTGTACTAAGTAAGACTCCACTTACCATAATGCAACCCCAGGAGAATGGGTCTGAAGCAAGATCACCACAATAGTTAATAAACCAAGCTAGACATAAAAGAGAAAAACATGGAGTCAGAGTGCTTCCAGCATCGTGATCTAAGGGCTTGCCAAACAGACCTCTCCACAACTTTGGTTGACCAGCTCAATCCACAACCAGAAAGTTGTGAGTCCAGTGATAGACCTATGTCAAGCTAATCAATTCTGGGTCTTTAACATGTCAAAAGGAAAAAGAAGATGGAACTGGGAAAAGTCTTTGTTTAGCATAAAACAGGGTCTGACCTCTATGCAATCTGACATCTCATACTTGCCAGTTCTCAATTTCAACCTTAAAAACTGAGATCATTGTGTTCCGTGGTCATTTCTTCTCGAAAAGCATCTGACATTAGTTCCCTGATTTTCACAGTACCAGCCACATTTGCAAAAGTGAAGGACATTTTTTTCTTTTACAAGCAGAAATTTGTTAGGAGATATAGGAGCTGCCTTCTGGTCTTTATCACAGTACCTATTCGTTTTACTCTTAAGAGTCCTCAAATTCATGGGGCCTGAGAGATGACACAGGCGGTAGGGTGTTTGCTTTGCACGCGCTAATCTAGGATGGACCACGGCTCGATCCCCCGGCTCGATCCCCAGGCGTCCCATATGGTCCCCCAAGCCAGGGGCGATTTCTTAGTGCACAGCCAGGAGTAACCCCTGAGCGTCACTGGGTGTGGCCCAAAAGCCAAAAAAAACAAAGGCCTCAAATTTAATATATACTTTCTCTTATTTGACCTGAATTGAAATCCTAATTGGAATTCCACTTACAATGCTCAAAAAGCTCAGAAGTCACTCATCTAAGAAAACCTCAGGGTTCGCTGCTATGAACATGTGATGCAGCATTGCTCAGGATAGGAAGGGGCAGATACTGTGCACCATCATGGCTAACTCTGCCTGCCATGCTCACAGGTCCATAAGGTTCTGCAGATTGAACTCCAAGCCTTCTGTTGCACTCAGACTTTAGAACTATCTCCCTGGATCCCTAATTATTGTTTTCTTGGTTTTAGGATCACACCTGGCAGTGTTCAGGGGTTACTCCTGACTCTATGCTCAGAAATCGCTCCTGGCAGGCTCTGGGGACCATATGGGATGCCGGGATTCAAACCACTGTCCTTCTGCATGCAAGGCAAATGCCCTACCTTCATGCCATATTTCTGGCCCCTGCTAATTTTTTTTATAGAAGCCTCCCCAGAAATGCCAGAGTTCAGGTCACTCCTGACAATACTGAACCAGTTGAGTTAGCCCAGCAATTTAGTGCTTAGACCCAGGGCTGCTGTGCAGCTGAGACTGCACTCTCCCAGGCTTATCAGGACTTCCTGGTCGAGTTGAGGAGTTTTTTTCTTTCTTGGAGGGTGGTGACTCATAAGGTTATATCTAATTAAGCCTTGAGGAAAGGAGACATGTGGGGCCAGGAATTTAATTCAAGCCACTTCACACTTGCAAAGCATGGGCTCCACATCCTTAAGAAAATTCTGACTTACTATGCAAAAAGTGTCATATTAATATGCTAAATGACCAGACAAATCAAATATTGGCACAGCTTGCTTTGTATTATTTTTTATAGAATAAGGCAAATAGAGAAGTATGCTATTTACTAAAGATTTTGGGGATTCCTCAAGCTTGTCCCTTTATATTGTTGGAAGTTTGCAAGCAAGTTTCACTTACTCAGCTTGAGAATTCTTCTTATCCTGGTTGGATAAGGCAATGATGTTGAGGCTACAAGAGACAAATTCTCCTGATGACAGTGAGATGTGGTAAACTTGAGCATAGGCGTGAGGTAGAACCAGGAAATAACTTGAGGGAAAGAGGTCCTGGGAAATTGTGGACACTTATTTTGCTTTTACAAACTGTGATTTAGACATGCTCAAATTTGTGCTTAATATTCAAAAGTGGTGGAATTTTAAGTTAAAATTAGACTTAAAATATGTCAATGAAAATGTAAGTCACTATTAAAGAAGACATTTTGAAATTAAAAAAAAAGGTTGTATATAAAAACATATGAGTTTTATGTTACTTAAGAACATTATAAACATTTGAAGAGGTCATATGGGAATAAACTGAGTGACTTCACAGTATAGAACAGCTCATAACTGCCATTCTATGAACACATTGCCTGATTCTTGCCTGCTAAGTTCAAGTGTGTTGTCCTCCTTTGCTTTTTTATATTTAATTCATTTCTATTTAACTTATTTATTTTTGCTTTGGTTTTGTTTTGCGGACCATATCTGATTGAGCTCAGGGCTTTTTCCTGACTGTGCTCAGGTATCACTTCAAGTGGGCTCAATGTACCATATAGGAGGCTGAGCATCAAAACTGGTCCCTACCCTCTGTACTATAATTCTGCACTTACCGTCTCTTCTTTTTAATAAAAGAAAAGAAAAGAAAAGAAATATAAACAATTACACTAACATTTCACAGGAACTGACTGTTGAGATTTACTACATTACCTCTGTAAAGTTCTATATGTCTGTTATGTGTAGTCCTGCTGAACGACAGCTGAACTGGACTTGTTGCAGTTTCATTTTCATACGTAAAAGACAAAAGAAGTTTTCTTAAGTTTTCTAAAATACCCGATTTAGTTGTTGAAATACTAAAAGATGAAAGGGTCTCTTTCCTTTTCACATCCCCAAGAAGTAAAAGCTTTGTAGGTTGCTATTTAAATAAGTGCACATTGCTGAGTACAAACTTACAAAGCAAATTCAAATCATGGAAAATTGGCAAGTTTGTTAGACTCTTTAGCATGAGCCATTTGTGTAAGGGAGAGTAAAATCAATCATCTGAACTCTCTTCCTTTCTCCTGCCATGCCTACTGCTTTGGGCAATTAAATTGCTGCGTTCACTTTGTCAATTGTCTATCCAAAAACAATTGTTAAAAGTTAACTTTAGTAAAATAGAGATAATTTGGTTTCATTCCCCACATTTAAATTTATTTCCTAAAATATGTGCCTCTTGAAAGTTTTCAGCAGAGTTGGGAGCCTTGAGTTTAAATAAAAGACAATATGGTGATGTGGAGCTCAACCAACCCACTTGGTTGGCTACTTAGTAAGGGTGGGTGAAAGCTACCCCATATCCTGCCCTTGAATTGTTATTTTGAGAGGGGATTCCCCTATTCTGAAGCAATAAAGTCAGAAGTAGGAGCTGTGAATGGCAGCAATGGAACAGCCCAGAATCAGGGGACTCATCAACTCAGTTGTGTGACACAGCAAGTCCCCACTGGCCAGACATTTTATCACTATGTCCAGAACAAATCATGGGGATCATTAATATCAAACCTATTACTCTCAATAAAAATTTTTAAAAAGTAGTCATGAAACAACAGAGATATGGTTAGTACAGGAATTGAGGTCTTTGCAAGCATTCAATCTCAGTTCTATCTCCAGTACCTCATGGTATCCTAAGTATTGCCAGGTATGGCCCTGAAGACCCCAGTATATTGGGGTTGGCCCACATGCTCCCTGACACCACAAACTGAAAAAAATAAGACGCTCAGGTCTTAACACTGAGCCACAGGGCAGATTATCCCCAGAAGTGGCCTCTTAACCCCTGAGTACTTTTTGGGAAACACATTTTACAATACTAATACTACTACTAACAACAACAACAACAACAACAGCAACAACAAAATGGAATTTAAAATAGGATCAGAATCATATGATTTGGGCACCTCTTGGAGACAGTGAATTTCTTTTACTAACAAGGACCAAGCCTTATGCCTCTGCTTTCTTTTGAATTTCTTTCTACAGTATCTGCATATTGGAGAAGCAGCTTTCAATTTAATATGGCTAGAAGAATATCAATCATTTGATTCATTTAGTGATCAAAACTTTGCATTCAAATGGATAAATGCTTTCATGTTTATGAATGCATTTTTGCTGCACCCAAGAATAATTAATATTGATCACTAAAGATCACTTTGCTAAAATTAAAATATAAGAAACATAAAAAAACCAAAGAAATAGTACAGTGATAGGGCACTTGCCTTGTATGTGTTCACCCTGGGTTCAATCCTTGGTTCAATCCTTAGGGAACCTGTGGCTCCCAAGCTCACCAGAAGTGAACCATGAGTAAAAAGCCACGAGTAAGATCTGAGGAGTGCCAGGTGTGGTTCCAAAACAAACAAAACTTTATTTAATACATAAGGGACAAAAAAATAGTATATGGGTTAAGGCATTTGCCTTACACATGACTAGTTCTGGTTCAATCCCTGATCCATGCATGTCTCTGTAGATGGTCCCCTAAGTATCATCACCAAAAGTAATTGTTTAATATGAAGTTGGATGTGGACTAAAAATTATTATAAAGAAATAAAAGAGAGAAGGATGAGGGAAAGAAATGAAAAAAGGAGAGAAGAAAGGAAGGAAGGAAGAAAAAGAAAGAAAGAAAGAAAGAAAGAAAGAAAGAAAGAAAGAAAGAAAGAAAGAAAGAAAGAAAGAAAGAAAGAAAGAAAGAAAGAAAGAAAGAAAGAAAGAAAGAAAGAAAGAAAGAAAGAAAGAAAGAAAGAAAGAGAGAGAGAGAGGAGAAAGAAAGAAAGAAAGAAAGAAAGAAAGAAAGAAAGAAAGAAAGAAAGAAAGAAAGAAAGAAAGAAAGAAAGAAAGAAAGAAAGAAAGAAAGAAGAAAGAAAGAAAGAAAGAAAGAAAGAAAGAGAAAGAAAGAAAGAAAGAAAGAGAGAAAGAAAGAGAGAAAGAAAGAGAGAGAGAAAGAGAGATAGAAAGAGAGAGAGAAAGAAAGAAAGAAAGAAAGAGAGAAAGAAAGAGAGAAAGAAAGAGAGAAAGAAAGAGAGAAAGAAAGAGAGAAAGAAAGAAAGAAAGAAAGAAAAGAAAGAAAGAAAGAAAGAAAGAAAGAAAGAAAGAAAGAAAGAAAGAAAGAAAGAAAGAAAGAAAGAAAGAAAGAGAGAGAGAAAGAGAGAGAGAAAGAGAGAAAGAGAGAAAGAGAGAAAGAAAGAGAGAGACAGAGAGAGAAAGAAAGAAAGAAAGAAAGAAAGAAAGAAAGAAAGAAAGAAAGAAAGAAAGAAAGAAAGAAAGAAAGAAAGAGAGAAAGAAAGAGAGAAAGAAAGAGAGAAAGAAAGAGAGAAAGAAAGAGAGAAAGAAAGAGAGAAAGAAAGAGAGAAAGAAAGAAAGAAAGAAAGAAAGAAAGAAAGAAAGAAAGAAAGAAAGAAAGAAAGAAAGAAAGAAAGAAAGAAAGAAAGAAAGAAAGAAAGAAAGAAAGAAAGAAGAAAGAGAGAAAGAAAGAGAGAGAGAAAGAGAGAGAGAAAGAGAGAAAGAGAGAAAGAAAGAGAGAGAAAGAGAGAGAAAGAAAGAAAGAAAGAAAGAAAGAAAGAAAGAAAGAAAGAAAGAAAGAAAGAAAGAAAGAAAGAAAGAAAGAAAGAAAGAGAAAGAAAGAAAGAAAGAAAGAAAGAAAGAAAGAAAGAAAGAAAGAAAGAAAGAAAGAAAGAAAGAAAGAAAGAAAGAAAGACAGAAACAAAGAAAGAAAGAAAGAAAGAAAGAAAGAAAGAAAGAAAGAAAGAAAGAAGGAAAGAAAGAAAGAAGGAAAGAAAGAAAAAAAGAAAGAAAGAAGGAAAGAAAGAGAGAGAGAGGGAGGGAGGGAGGGAGGGAGGGAGGGAGGGAGGGAGGGAGGGAGGAATTTCTGCTGATTTTAAAATAAAGATACTCTTAAAGACAAAATCAAGCAAAAGTTCAAGTTCATCAACAATAACAGTACACCTTACATAAATAAACCTGTGTGTTTTTACCAACTCAGTGCTTCCAGGCATTCTCCAAATTTCCACTGCTTCTTAAAATTACTCCGTTGCTTATAATAAGCTCAGGGTTGAATTACGTGCTTCTGGTTACAGTTGGGCCAGTGTGACTCCCATGGCCCATATTTTTCATATATCCTTCAGAATGAATGTTCCTTGGAAATTTCTTTTAGAATCTCTGTTTCTGCCATTACTCCTGCCACCATATACCCTGGTGCTCCACACATCGCTGAATTCATGCATTAGGTACAATCTGTGTCAGCTTCGACATGACATTTAAGGGAGCCCAGAGAGCAGAGTAAACCAAGGAATCCCAGGAAATAAGCTGTGTTTTCGTTGCTTGCTGAGTCTGACCCATTACAGTTGGCAGGAAGCATTGCTGAATGGAGCTGGGGGCAAGAAACCATGACCCGCTGCTCCAGAGACTTCGAGGTATGGAAAGCGGGGAGAGTGGATTAATTACTAGGCCCTGACTTTGGAGAAGTTTTATTTGAAAAACTTGGAAAATCTTCCAGGTGGGACCTGAGCAATAATAGTACAACGCTTAGGGCGCTTGCCTTGCATGCAGTTGGCCTAGGTTCTATCCTCACCACCCCATAAGGTCCCCCAGCACCATCAGGAGTGATCCCTGAACAGAACAAAGAGTAAGCCCCTAGCGCTGCCAGGTGTGTCCTCCTCCAAAACCAAAACCAAACAAATATCTTGCATGTGGAGCTCTAATTTTCTCCACTGCAGAGCATTGCCTGCAGCACAGTGATTCCTCGTGGGGTCCAAGAGCAATGGTAGAACACTCAGTCCTGACCTAGGGGCACATCAGGGCTGCGGAGGAGGCTGTGCTGGCCAGTGTCACAAAGCCAGAGAAAGTGTGGCACCCAGAGGTGGGAAGAGAAAGGCAACGCATCTGTCCTGTCCTGGAATGGTGAGGCGAGAGGCGTCGGGTGGGAACTGATTAGCCCACAATAAATGGGTGGGTAGCACCTCCTAGGTTCTCATGGCAACGAGGGAGGGGCCATGCAGTGGACCCCAAACAGCAGTGGAGTGAGGCTGAGCACGGATGGAGTTCTTCGCCTTGGCGGCCTTGGCAGTGTGCCTCTTTCTATTGCTGGTCTTCCTCATCTTCATTTCCGTCTACCTGAGCTCTGGGGGCCACTATCAGCCTCTCACCCAAAACTGTTAACTGGAAATCGAAGGACTTGGCTGTCTCCCACTGGTTCCGATGGAATTTTGCGCCACAATGGACTCACAGTGCCACATCCTGCGGATGCCAGAGCCCACCTGTGCCTGTCAAGACACCCAGCCCCAGATGTGGATGCCCACTAGAGACCTGTGCCCGGATGTTGGAGCTACTCAAAGGGCCAGTCTGCACTCGCCTCAAAGAATGTGTGTTAAAAGAAGAAGTGACCGCATTTAATTAGAATGTCTATGAAATTAAAGTTCACAGAATGGCTTTAGAACGACTATAAAGATATATAGTTCACAGAAAAACATAATGGCATTTGAAGTGAGTTTTCTTCCCACATCTTCAGATCTCAGAACCTGAGAAGTAAGTTCTAGAATAATTTTAGCCTGTAGAAAAACCACATTATCTTCTATGCAGGCCACAATTTTCCCTGCTAATAAGTTAATGTGAAACTTTTGTCACAACATAATGCTGATATGTTATTATTAATTAAATGCCATGCTTCATTTAGATGTCATTTGTTTTTTAAATTTCCCCTTTTCTCTTCAGAGTTCATCAGTGTATCACACTACATGTAGTAAACATTCTCATATTTACTTAGGCAAGCTGTTCTCAAATACCTTAATTTTGAGGACCTTGAGAGTTTTTGAGAATTTGTATTTAATTTAGGCAAAATTTACATATTCTTTTTTATAATAATAATTTTTATTTCAATTAAAGTAGATTACATATCTTTCACAGTAATATGTTAGGTACATAGTGACATTGAATCAGGGGCATTCCCACCACCAATGTTGTCCTCATTCCACCCCTGTTGCCAGCAATCATCCCATATCACCCCTCCTTTACCACCCCTCTCCCCAGTTGCTAGTATAAGTGGTCCCCTCTGTGTTTAGCTTGTTGTAGATTGGGTATCGATTCTGTTGTCATTGAAATTTACATATTCTGACATGCAGAGATCTCTATCATTTTGAGTTTTGACAATGGCACAGAATGCATTTTTGACAGAAAACATGAAATCTAATATTTGAGTTATAGTCACAAATATTATAGGTGGATTTCATAGTTTATCCTGTATATACACATAATTTACAAAAATCCTACATTTTCATTTCTTAATTTTTTGTTCTGTTTCAAAAATAGTTAAAGAGCTATTAACCTAGATGATATTTTAGCTCAATGGTCTTTTTGTCCCCAGTTAAGCTAATGACTGGTCTATATTCTAGAATATTTTCTTCTCTGGAAGAAGTATTCTATAGAAACCAGTAAAGAAGCAAGTCAGTCAGTACAAGAAGGTTACAAAGAATTTAGCAAGTTTTTTAATTTCTTCATTTCTTTGTATTGGAATGATATAATACATGTGTTCAAGCACCGATTTGGGGAGAGGTTGCTTTTAAGTAAACGTTGACAACTTAAGAAAAGTGATTCTCCTAAAATGCAATGTAGTGTTCCTATATCTCTGATTTTGAGAAGTTGGCACATGATATAACCCCCAAAGATATATTTTGGAAACAAAGAGTTAAGACAGATTGAGAAGAAAGGTAGAAGGAACAGATAACAGGACCCTGAAATCTGAACCACCAGCACCAATGTTGAGATGAGGTCTAAAAAATGGCTTTGCCTCAACTCTTTCTTTCAGAAGAAGCATCCATTAAGATAAGCTGGTATAAACTTGTTCCATCATGCAGGCTATTGGGTATATAGAGTTTAACCAGCTAGATGAACAAAAATGGACAATTGACTTCCCCTTTTTATTAGTAATGATACCTTGTCCTACAAAAGAAGTACTGAACTATTAACTGCAAAGGGAAGATAATGCTCTGACCACCTCTTACTTCTGTCTCATTTTCTTAATCCCTTGCAGCAACCCTGTCTCAATCCTGACTAACCTCCTGGGTCTGGATCCTGACAAGTTTATATATCTTTAAGTGATAGTAGCAAGTGGGATTCAACAGTAAGAGGACAGCAATAACCAGAACTTTATGGAAACATGCCTTAAACAAATGAATAAAAAGCTATGCAATTAACATTATCTTCATTTCTATCATTTCATTCAAACAAACTCAGTGAACTGCAATTTTATGGTTAGTGTTATGGAAGAGTGTATGTATGAATAGTGAAAAGGGGGGCTGGAGAGATAGCATGGAGTTAAGGCATTTGCCTTTCATGCAGGAGGTCATCAGTTCGAATCCCAGCGTCCCATATGGTCCCCAGTGCCTGCCAGGAGCAATTTCTGAGCATGGAGTCAGGAATAACCCCTGAGCACTGCCGGGTGTGACCCAAAAACCACAAAAAAAAAAAAAAAAAAGAATAGTGAAAAAGGAAGTCTGTTTTCTCTTGCCAGCTGCTGTGAACAGTCCCACTTTGACTGCCCCTATCCTACATTTTTATCATCACGTTGAATCCCTAGGGTTTCTCTAATAAATAGAAAGTTTGCAATTACCACAAATCATAGATTCTGCCACCGTCTTTAGCTTACAAGACTGAGACGATAGATAATATCTAAGGCCTAAGGCCAAATAAATAATCCAAAAGGCCTGCAGCTAGCCAGACCACCCGAACCTTCCTGATTTTATGAAAATGTGTTACTTGATAAGTAACACAAAGATCCAATTTTCTAATTAAAAATAAAAATCCATGCAATCCCTCCCTACCCCCCACCCCCCAAAAAGGTGCAAAACCAGTATCCTACACTAAGTTCCTTCCCAACTTGAGGATTTCTTTTTCTTTCTCTTCTACTTTCTGATAAACTTTTTTGCTTTCCAACTCTGAGTCTGAGCATCTTTATTACTCCATATTTTCATTCTTGAAAATTTTGAACTTGGAAACAGTGAACAAATACAGAGACTGACTTTTACTGCTTCTCCCTAAATAGAAAAGTAAAAACTGCAGACAGTTATATTCTCATTGTCCTAATTTCTAAGCACATTCTGTTAACTTGAAAAGTTAAAGAATATTTCTTTTGGTAATTTCAGAAAATGTCATTCAGAAGAAAATTTTTGCTAATACTTTTACTTAGATCATTTTATACCAACACAATTCTAACCTATGTTTTCTCTCTCTCTCTCTCTCTCTCTCTCTCTCTCTCTCTCTCACACACACACACACACACACACACACACACACACACACACACAAATAAAACCAAGCTAGTCGGGGTTAAACCATTTCTTTTATGTTAAAAAATGTGGTTAATAGCAAAAAATTAGTACAAATATATTTTACATCTATTTTTAATGATTCCTGAGTACTAGAAAACATATCAGGGGATACAAAACAGATAGAAATGATAAAATATGTGCATTTATTAAATTATTAACAGTATAAAAGCATTACCAAATATTAAGGAAATGGAGACAAGTCAGATATAGGTGGGGATAAATTTGATAAGCTTTGAAATTTCTTTTCAAATACACATTGTATTATATATTAGACCCTGATAAAGCAATTATTACTTTAAAAAAGAAAGCACTTGCTAGTCAGAGGGGGGGAGTAGTTGAAGCTTATGCCTTGTCTAGTGCTGACCCTCATTCTATCCCATATGATCTTCTGAACATCACCAAGTACAGTCAGAAATGTCCTTGAGAACCACAGTATGTGGTCATAGAGGACAATAAACACTACCAATATTCTGAGCAATTCCCAGCATCACAGGGTCTGGGCAGGACTGCCCTTTGACCTTCACATTGAAGGTCAGCCAATAATCAGTAAGTCATGTCCTTGGACCCCTTCATCACTGCTTAGGAGGATGACCCCAAAATAAAAGTTATTTCCTACACACAAATATAATCTGACTTTTTATTTAGTATGTGTGATGTTTTCAATTATTTTCCTGAATTTGGATAAGAAGATAATGTGACTAACAGGATGTTGAAATAAAAAGTAAGTACTTTTCAATCTAACCCCAGAAGCTTTTATTTAGCAAATTTCACCCTCAACTTTTATGAAGTGCCTAGAAATTGGGAAACCTTTCCTTCTGATGTGCCAGCCCTATGTTTTTTAAGTGCTCTGACCCATTCTATAATGGTCATTCCTTCAATTGCAACCTATGAATAGATCTCCAATGTCTGTCTATGTGTTTGTGAGCATGTATGAGGTGGACTCCTCTATGTCTGTCTAATCTGTATTGCACATAATTCATGTCTATATTTTATATAGTCACTATTAAGTACTATTCCTCCTTCCTTTCACCCCTTCTACCACCTTAAAAATCCTCTTCTATCCTCTCACCCCCTCAACCCTGATCCATTATCTCTCCCTATTTAACCCTCTTTACCCTCAGTTCTTAACTCCTCAGAAACTGGAACTTTCCCTCAGACCCAGCAAGCTGCCACCTGCTCCCAAAGTGAAAGCACACCCTGCTAGCCCCCACTGTCTCACCCTGGGAAGAAGCTACAGCCATTACTTCTGCTAATTTATTCTATGCAGTCCTTTTTCTCCCATGTTCCCTCACTATGGATTGTTACTTGCTACCGGATTTGGCTCCAGAGAGAGCCTCAGCTCAGGACACTACCTGATCTCTGACTGCTGCGAACCATTTCTCAGACTCCATAGACCAAGGTGCAGGATGTACTTTTAATTTTATCCCCCCACAGACTATCTCAAAACTTAAAGGGGATATCTATATTTCCTCTGTATGTTTCTGTAGATGCATTTCCTTAACAGTTATAATTCTTATTGTTTATTTATCTATGTAGAGTAATTCCCCCCATCCCTTTTTTGGATCTGCTTAGTAGGAAATTCTAGTAAAAAAAAATCTTGGTATCTGAGCTCAGGTTAAAACCAGGTTATAGAGATGGTTTAGCTTGTTATTTTTACCTCCATATGCAGCAGGAGTATCATATGGCATTGTTCTTTGTTTGCATAGGCACACTAAAATAGGAAAACCTTGAGTATAGAAAGCTCTTATCTTATCTAATAGGGATAAGAACCCATACATTCTATAGTGCACCATGAACATTTGTCATGGAGACTTGATTTAGGCCTCAACTAATAAGACATTGACTGTCCAACCCTTAATCTTGGATCCCAATCTAGGAATCAGCACAGTTTTCTGCACCAGCACCAGGAATTAAACTCCCCCCAGGGGAGGCCCTAATGCTACCCTAGCATTAACTTGTTCCAGGTTAGATACACATGACACCCTGACAATGAGGAAACAGCAACAACTTACTCTAAGGTTAGGTTTCCCTACCTAATGGTGAGATGAAATCAGAAGATACTTTGAGATATCCAGGCTTCAACCTAGGAGCTATGCAAAAACCAAGAGCTTTAATTACAGAAGGCTGACTATAGTAACTGCAACTGACTAGAACTTTTCCTGGGACTATAAAGAAAGATCTTGGCCAAGTGATCTCAGGTGCATTGGGGGAATAAAAGGTCAGAACTAAATACCCAAGCCAAAGTCAACAATAATAGAATCAAGAGACTTAAACTATAATAAGCTAAACACAAAATGTACCTGTTACACTGATAGAACAGGGACTAAGGGTTGAGGTATGGGATGCATGTAGGGAACACTGGTGATGGGAATGGCCCTAATGGTTACTATATGCCTGAAATACTACTGTAAAAGACTTGTAATTCACAATGGTCTCAATAAATTTGTTTTAAATGTGTGCTTTTATATAGGCATTCAGGAACTTGCCCAATATGCGGTCAACCCGTTTGATCTTCAGATTAATACATCTAAGCACTTGCCAGAATGACCCCTGAGCACAGAGCAAGGAGTAAGCCCTGAGCCCTGCCAACTGTGACCCCAAAGCAATTAAACAAAACACACAGTTTTGTTTCAGTATCCAAATAGCATTTTTGTACTATGTTAGGGCCCAGAATCAAAGGTTGAAGCTATGCAATTGAAACAAAGCAAAACAAAGCTTTATTTAGTTTAGCAACACTCCCCAAGCCAACCAGCCAGGGTCACCTCTCTCAGAAGGCAAATCCCCAACTCCTATTCCCCCGTGGGCTACAAACAAGTTTATAGAAGGTTTTTCACAAAAGGTTACTTCCTTCTGTTATCCTTGAAACTGATTGACTTATGTCAAGGGGATTTTCCAAAGTTCCTGCTATCTTAGCCCTAACAAGATATCTGCTATGGCCAGGTGTCCCAGGGCAGTATTTATGGTTTCTAAGGGCCTTGAGAGCCATGAGATTCTCTTGCAAATAGAAACAGCCTAGAAACAGGAAATGGAACCCTTAACCCTGGGTGATAAAATGGAGTCCCTTCTGCTCTGGGCTTCACAGAATCTTTCAATGAAAATGTAGAAAACAGGTGACAGATTAAATGTGTGTTTAATATTACATTGTTTACCTTTTAAGCTCTTTTCTTCCTCTGTTATAACTGGATTTCATTCAACATTAGACACAGTGCATGGGAATATCCTTTAAAACAGGAAGATAGGAAAAAAATGTCAAGGAAAAGTGAGAGGTTATAAGAAATACTTACATGAGGCAACACCACCTAACACTATTCACTTACAAAAATACTCTGTTAAACTGTTCTTCCATTTCTATGGAAATTATGATATTGAGTACTTCCTGTTGAATAGGCACTTAGGAATGGGAATATGGAATTGAAGAGATTTGGCCTACTGGAAGAAATAACCCTTTGTTTTTGTTATGTTTTTTTGTTTGTTTTTTGCTATTTTTGCTATTTGGGGGAATATAGCATAGAGGGTAGATATTTCCATAATCTTCTCTAATATTTCCCATTTCTTTTTACCAACAGGTATAATATCAGTTGAGAGTATAATAGCTACTAAAAATAATAAATATTATAGCATTTAATAAACCAATCAGAACACAGTGGTTTCTCCCAAGGAGAGGCTGACATATATTCTAAATTACATACCTCAGGTTGTAGTAAGTTTAAGTTTTCTTAATCCCAGAAAGTCCTTATAAATTTTATGGGGAAACAGAAGGAGATTATTTTATTACATTTACCTTTTTCACTAGTGACTTTTCCATAGGGAAAGGCTCTTGACCAAGACTACTTTTTGGGCCTGTTAGTCTTTCCTATCAATGCCAGAGAATTGCGGTCATATGTTCCAAATCCACCCAACCCCTCAACAAGTCTTACAATGTGGTCTATGATGATTATGTTGCAGGATTCACCTGCAACACCTGTATTTTGAAGTAAAATTCCTCAATTCTTGGGGTTTCCTAAATGTCCTAAAGGTTCTTATCTTACTAGGGGACTACCCCTTCACTCTTCTATAGGTCAAAACCCTGTAAGCAATGTCAGATTATTTTTCTCTTCCTTATTCTAAGGTCAGTCGTAATTCCTGAAGCAGTATGGTCTCTGATATTCTAGTCAAAGCCCAGTAATAAAAGTTTTTAAATCATTTTTATTTTCATAGAAAGTAAAGAATTTGTCTCAATTTTATGACAATATTGGCACAATAAGTAATACTAGAAGTGTTACTTTTTATATCTAATTAGTGGCAAGGATAAAGAAGAGTAAACATTTCTTTCATTTCATTTCTACTCACACATAAAAGATGTGATCTGTCAGGTTGTTGCAGGTTAAAGTGCAGAAAAAGAAAAGTTCAAATTTTAAAATAGCAAAGACTATTTTACAAAACCTTATAAAATTATTATTCATTTTCAGTAGGCTCACTCATTCCCATGTATACATTTCAGTCTTCTTAAAATTACATTCATAAGTAATTCAGTTTTTATTAGTTCTGCAATTTTATATTCTTATTGACTTCTTGATACAGCTAGATATATTCTATAGTGTTTCATCAGTCTGTTTCTGAAAATTCTTCTGAATATAAAGTACTAGAGCAACACATGCAAGTGGAAAACAGTACAAAACTATAATAAAATTTACCATTATATACAGTGTTTTTTACAACTACATGATATACAACATCTCAAAGTAATACCCAGAATTAACCAGAACATATCAGAATTTTAGAAAATCATTCTTAAATGAGATCTCAGGCTCTAGTTTGTAGATATTCCCTATTTCTTTTCTCTACTTCTACCACAAGCCTCAAGCAACTACTGACCTTTTCTATGTCTCTAATAATTTCACCTTTGGATCCAGAGAAATACTACAAGAATTAAAGAATTTATTTTGAACACAACTGAGCTGAGTTGGCACCACAGATTGTCACCAGAACACTGTCAGAAGTGATCCCTGAACACCACCAAGCATGCTCTCCTCAAGTCCCTCAAAAAGAAAATTTAAATGTGACTTTATAGAAAATTCACATAAACAGAGTTTTACAAGATGTAAATACTTCACAACCCTTCCATTTTCATTATAGATAGAGGAAATATAAATTATTTAAATGTTTAAACAAGGAAAAATAAAAAAAGCTTAAAATGAAAAATGTTCTTGGGCCAAAGATATTGCCTTGCTTTGCAGGAAGCTTACCACTTTTTTTGACTCTCTGGGACATGGTTTTTGAATCTCTGGTTTCTAGCACTACTTTGGATCACTCCTGAGCACAGAGCCAGGGATAGCTCTTGAATACAATCAAGCCTAGCCTCCAAACCCAAAAAAGAAAAAGAAAATTCCTTGTTCAAAAGCAATTTTGGGGGGCCGGGAAGGTGGCACTAGAGGTAAGGTGTCTGCCTTGCAAGCGCTAGCGTAGGATGGACCCGGTTTGATCCCCCCCCCCCCGCCGGCGTCCCATATGGTCCCCCCAAGCCAGGGGCGATTTCTGAGCGCATAGCAAGGAGTAACTCCTGAGTGTCAAACAGGTGTGGACCAAACCCCCCCCCCAAAAGCTATTTTTGTTCTGAAAGCATTCTGGCCCCATTTTATCATTATTAAAATGAAGATGGTACTTAATACATTTTTAGTAGAACAAAAGCCTTCTTAGATATCGATCCAAAAGCACAAGAAAATAATATAAATTGGATTTCATTAAAAAATATTTTGTTAAACCATGCTGCATGGACGAAGCACTAGGGTGCTTGCCTTACACAGTACCATCAGGATCACTCCCAACTGTGCTTAAGAACTTGCTACAATTTTATTAAAATATAATTTATGTGCCATAAATTTATTCATTATAATTGCCAATTTAGCAGATTTAAAGTAAATTGAGAGAATGGTCCCCCATGTCTGCTAGAAGTGATTCCTAAGCCCAGATCCAGTTGTTTTCCCTGAGTACAGCCAGCTGTGATTCAAAACTCACACACACACACTCAAAACACACACACACACACACACACACACGCCCTTGTGGCAAGCGATATCAAGAAAATGATGAGTTAGATACATGGCTCAGTTGCAGGGAACTGTTTTCGGAAAGATCTAGGGCACAGCGGCTAGGATCCACATTGGCCAAATTATCATGACCACCCTCATCAAACTGTGAAACATGGAGCATGTGAGTACAGCTCTGAGCAGGCCAAGTTCAATTTCCTTGCCTGCCTGGAGATCTGCATCTCCAAGAAGTGGGATCTATCAAAATTATTGTGGGTTAGTTTGAGAACATGGTAGCGGAAAAGTGGCTCAACCCAAATAGCTGTGGGGTCAAATACAACCCAAATCATGGCCCTCCGGACAAATGGCAGCATTACACTCCTGAGAGTCTCAAAACTGCCCCTGCTTCCCACCCCAGCCCTCACCATATCTTCCCATCCTAGCAAAATAAACCCTGACTCTGACTCTAAACCAAAATATAAACAAATAAACAAATAAATAAAAGTGGTCAATAAGCATGTCCCTTGTTCAGGTGACAGCTATGAATAAGATAAGTTCTGCTAATATAACTGGTTCTTCTAGATAGCACACTGAGGTATATACAGAGTCAAACTTGGACTTAAAACTGCATAATCAGCTGCAGATGTGATCATAGTGGCCACTGAGCACCACTCGGGTCACCCAGTTTGTTGTGTATGTAAACATTTCAATGGGATTATTATGTTACTGACCCTACCCTAATCGGTGATTGTGCCCTACCCTAGGGTGTCACCTGGCATTCTGCCCCCCCCCCCCCCGGGTAGTACCTGATTCTGCTTCCACCATTGGGTGGTACCTGATCCCACCATTGGGTGGTACCTGATTCTGGGGGATAAAAGCAAGGGTCTGTGGAAGGCGGGGCGCTTTTTGGCTGAAACTGATGCTGAGGCTTTTGGCTTCAGTCTTGTCCTCCGAATAAAGCTGGTATTTTCACAAGCCCGACTGCTAGCCTTTTACCCGCCGCTTCACCTCAGAACCGCCGGTTGAACAGGATGGCAGACGCCTGCTCAGAGCTGGAAGGGAAAGATCTCATCCTCCATCCCTCCATCAGTCAACCCCATCAAGGGCTGATTAGCAACACCAGTTTTACTGGACCATGTATCACCAAACAATCAGGCCCAAGCATCAAATTATTTCATGTGGTTGACAAAGTATAACAAGAAGTATTGACAGACCTCCAAATATAGCTTAAGTGTTCTCTTAATGTTGTAAAGTTATTTGGTGTACATTTATTATAAGTAATGAAGTTGCATTTAACGGGATTTTTGTTCAATTTGATGCTATTTTACCACTGCTATATAAACGAAGACTGGTGCAGAAAATAAAATGTAACAACAATACATAATTAGCTGAAAACGAAGATTGCAAATCACTCACTATCAAGAAAAGACAAATCAAAGCTACAATGAGATACTACATCAAATCTACTACGATGGTTATAATAAGCAAAAACAGTAAATGTTGGCAGGAATGTGGAAAACTAGAGATCTCATACACATTTGTTAAAATTAAGTTGTATAGGGCAAAAATAGTTTGGCAGTTCTGCATACAAATATATATAAATAGATCTATGCATAGACCTAAAAGAAATGAAAGTGTAGATCTATAATTATAAAATTAAAAGAAAAGAAAGAATATAAATACCCACTAATAGGTAAAAGGATGCCTATCTATGTGACATATATAATTTAGTAGCATCGGGGTCTAAGTGACAGCAGGTAGAGCATTAGCATTTCATATGGTCGACCCAGGCTCTATCCCCAGCATCGATATGGTCCCCAAGTACAGTTAGTAATAATTTCTGAGTGTAAAATCAGGAGTAACCCCTGAACCCTGAATCTTTGAAGTGTGAACCCCAAAAAAACACAAAACAAAAAATATACTAGAATACATTTTGACAGATTTACCACTTCTTTAAAAGAAAAATAGTGTATACCTATATATAAAGATGTTTATTGCTGTTTATTGCTGAGACTGCTGACTGTTAGCAATTTTAGGAACAATAAAAACACTTATCTAGGGCCCGGAGAGATAGCACAGCGGCGTTTGCCTTGCAAGCAGCCGACCCAGGACCAAAGGTGGTTGGTTCGAATCCCGGCGTCCCATATGGTCCCCCGTGCCTGCCAGGAGCTATTTCTGAGCAGACAGCCAGGAGTAACCCCTGAGCACCGCCGGGTGTGAACCAAAAACCAAAAAAAAAAAAAAAAAAAAACACTTATCTAGGAAGTGCTTTAATATTTATAGTCAAATCATACTTTATTTTGCATAGTGTTTCAAAAGTTATGTTATATAAGATGAATAGAAATTTTAAATGGATATGTTTATCATAAGTCATGTTTACTTAAAAAATGCACAAATGGGCCGGAGAGAGAGCATCGAGGTAAAGCGTTTGCCTTGTGTGCAGAAGATCGGTGGTTCAAATCCCAGCATCCCATATGGTCCCCCGAGCCTGCCAGGAGCGATTTCTGAGCTTAGAGCCAAGAGTAACCCCTGAGCACTGCTGGGTGTGACCCAAAAACCAAAAAAAAAAAAAAAAAAAAAGGTACAAATATTACCCAGCTCATGTGGCTGGTCTATTGGAAGTACTCTGACTTCCTCTAAGTGTCTAAGCCAGGACTAAAATGCTTGCCTAATATTAAGTGCCCTTTATGCATTATCTTTTAGCCTACCCCTATTAGCCATCTCTATTAATTCGAATATTAAAATATGCATGTATGTTTAGATCATCACTAATTATATTTTATATGTTACATTTTATTAAAATTAAAAAAAATAATGTTAACTGAGCAATGGTAAGTTCTTGGAAATGAATATCATGTCAAAATAAAGATATTAATTCTGCTAGGTAATATTTAAAATACATGCCCTACATGCATAAATTTAATATTACATATTTAAAAATAATATTCAAATAATCTTGAGACCATAATATGTACTAATATAGAAACATTTGAAGTTCATATTTTATCATGCACAACAGCTAGAGACTAACAAATGTAAATGGAAACGAAGACATTTAGTCTGGAAATTTGGGAATGAAGAAATTGAATAATTAAGAATAAGACTAAAGTATGTATGCTTTACAACAGAGTTATCTTGGACCAGAGAGACAGCTGAGCATATGTGTTGAATGCAGGAAGCCTAAGTTTGTTGCCTGGCATTGGAAGTGATACACAGAACAGGAATAGGTCCTGAGCACTGCTATATGTAGTCAAAACCAAAAATGAAAACAAAAAAGACTGAGTAATCTTATATTAGATATGTAACTTTTTTCATTTTCTATAGGCCTTTGAATCTTTATATTCACATCAATACCTCATATAATAGTATCTCATTTCATTTTATTTTTGTTTTTGTTTTTGCTTAACCACATTGGGTCATTTCCACTCTCAGCAGGTTGTAGAACATTAAGTGCATCCAGCAGAAAAGATAGTAGAAGCAGAAATGTTTCCAGTAATACTTCCTTGCCTAATGATGAAGACAAATACATGAAAAAAATACTTCATCTTTGAAACATACACCTGGGAATTTTAAAGCTTCAAAAATACACTTTTTTAAAATTAATTTATTTAAAGGAAATGCTTTACATAGTTGACATAACTGATTTCTTTTAGCACAATCTCCTTGTTTGTAAACTCAAAGGTGATGCCATTTGATCCCATGAGTCAGTTTCTCACCCTTAGTACCAGAGACATTAGAAACTAGATTCTTCTGTCCTTCCCTTGTGTCCTATACACTGCCAGGTGGATGTTTGGAAGAATCCCTGGCTTCTTGCCCACTATATAATGTTGCACCCATCCCAAGTCATGGCAACCAAGTGCCTCCACATATTGCCCAATGAGTCCCAAGAGAAAAGTGCCCCCAGTTGAGTACCACACAATTATATCAATGGAGGTTAAATCTGTAGTCTCAGTTTTTAATATTTTTCTCTTTCAATTGCTTCTCTGGAATAGCAATAGACCTTTGTCATTCTTATATTTCAGCTGTGAGTAATAAGATTGCATTTATTCAGGTCTAGAGATCACTAGTCACCCCAAAATCCCTAGCCCATTCATCTAACCTATTATGCTTCTTTTTTTCTGTTTTGGGGTCACAATTGGAGATGCTCAAGGGTTACTCCTGGCTATTTACTCAGGAATCAAACCTGGTGGTGCTCAGGGGACCAGGTGGAATGCCCTAGATAGAACTCAGATTGGTTATGTGCAAAGCAAGTACATTACCCACTGTACTATCCTTCTGATTCCTAAATAATTGCCCTTACCTGGTGGTTTCTACTATCCTTAGGGTAGAGAGAGAAATCAAGCCTGGGTGGGTTTACAAATTGAACTATATTTTATAGGTTTTTTTTTTGTATTTTTTGGCTGTGCTTGCAACTTATTGCTGGCTCTGCACTCAGACTCATTCCTGGTGGGCTCAGAGGACACTAAAGGATGCCTGGGATTAAGCCCTGATTGGCTTAATGGCACTTAAGGCAAGTGCCCTACGTGCTGTTCCCTTATGTGTATTTGACTAATCAATTTCATTTTATTATAAAATCTCCTTTATCTTACCTAATATCTTTATTTGGTTGTGATTTTTTTCAAGGTTATGTGCAATCAGCTCATACTCTTTGCTAGTTAATGAGACTAAAATTTTACATCTGATACTGTCATTCAGCATTCAGTGATTAATTAATTCAAATCATGCACAGTGACTGGAGGTTTCCATAAAAAAGTGACTTGGGAACTAACCTGAGGCTTAATGTCTAGATGAGAAATTATGACATCAATTGTAATTATGATGAAAGCTATGTCACAGAGGCATGAAAAATTGAACTGTAGCATAAAGCTCCTTAGCTGTGTCTCTATTGTGCATTCTAAGTGCCACTGTATTTGTTTATTTCCTGAATTCAGACATTTACTAAGTGATATTTCAAATAGTGTTGATGTTTTTAGGCCCTAAATATAATACTAAACTAGTATTTAAAGACTGTTTTATGCTTTATGGCCATAATTATCTAGTGATACTTTTTTGCTCTTAGCTTTCCAGAATCCTAAACATTGGAGGATCTACTGCTAGGATGAATTGTACTGGGTCCTGCAAGAAAAAAACCCATCTGATATAAAATGTGACGCATTAATTCATTTACAGCATAAATATCTTGGTACATTTAGAGTGGTATAACTGTCATTGTGACCAGTTTTAAACTTTTTGTCACCCACAAAAGAAAATAAAATATTTTATTTATGTATGTGTCCTATGAAAATTTCTAGAAGAAAGAAAGAAAAAGAGAGAGAGAAAGAAAGAAAGAAAGAAGAAAGAAAGAAAGAAAGAAAGAAAGAAAGAAAGAAAGAAAGAAAGAAAGAAAGAAAGAAAGAAAGAAAGAAAGAAAGAAAGAAAGAAAGAAAGAAAGAAAGAAAGAAAGAAAGAAAGAAAGAAAGAAAGAAAGAGAAAGAAAGAAAGAAAGAAAGAAAGAAAGAAAGAAAGAAAGAAAGAAAGAAAGAAAGAAAGAAAGAAAGAAAGAAAGAAAGAAAGAAAGAAAGAAAGAAAGAAAAAAGAAAGAAAGAAAGAGAGAGAGAGAGAGAGAGAAAGAAAGAAAGAAAGAAAGAAAGAAAGAAAGAAAGAAAGAAAGAAAGAAAGAAAGAAAGAAAGAAAGAAAGAAAGAAAGAAAGAAAGAAAGAAAGAAAGAAAAAGAAAGAAAGGAGGGAGGGAGGGAGGGAGGGAGGGAAGAAGGAGGGGAAGGAAGGAAGGAAGGAAGGAAGAAAGGAAGGAAGGAAGGAAGGAAGGAAGGAAGGAAGGAAGGAAGGAAGGGAGGGAGGGAGGGAGGGAGGGAGGAAGGAAGGAAGGAAGAAGGGAGGGAGGGAGGGAGGGAGGGAGGAAGGAAGGGAGGAAGGAAGGAAGGAAGGAAGGAAGGAAGGAAGGAAGGAAGGAAGGAAGGAAGGAAGGAAGGAAGGAAGGAAGGAAGGAAGGAAAGAAGGAAGGAAGGAAGGAAGGAAGGAAGGAAGGAAGGAAGGAAGGAAGGAAGGAAGGAAAGAAGGAAGGAAGGAAAGAAGAAAGAAAAAAAGAATGAGCTAACCTGTCTTTTTTTTTTTTTTTTTTTTTTTTTTTTTGGTTTTTGGGCCACACCCTGTGACGCTCAGGGGTTACTCCTGGCTATGCGCTCAGAAGTTGCTCCTGGCTTCTTGGGGGACCATATGGGACGCCAGGGGATCGAACCACCGTCCGTCCTAGGCTAGCGCAGGCAAGGCAGGCACCTTACCTCCAGCGCCACCGCCCGGCCCCTAGCTAACCTGTTTAGCTGTTGTCAGCCCACCATCTCCCTCAACCAAGACAATCACTAATCTAAGTTCTGTCAATGTAGACTTGCATATTATGGACATTTCATATAAATGAGTCATATAACATGTGGTCCTTTGTGAGTAGTAGTTTCTTCTCATAACATTTTCATAGCATATATCAGTACTTCATTTATTTTAGTTGTAAAATAATACTACATTGTGCAACTAAAGGATTTATCCATTCGTTAATGAACCATTTGCTTTTTCTATTTTTGCATATTATATAAATAACTCTGTCTGAACACTCACAAGCAATTATGTGAACTTTTTTTGTTTGTTTGTTTCCCTGCCGTTGAATTTTATCCTCTAAGTTAATTGGACTGATTTCACTATTGCTTGGTCTTTACATATGCTATTCTTTCTATATTTCCTTTTCTCAGCCTCTTACCTAATCTAGGTTTATTTAGATTTAGCTGACGATCTTTTCTTCTCTAACTTCTCTTGTCTTTGTCATTTAGTCTGTAGAACAATACAACTCTTCATTTTGCATTTTTTTAGTGGAAGCAAGCTTGTTTTTTTCAAAGTATGAGGAAATATGGGGCCAGTGCGGTGGCTTAAAGGGTAAGGTGTCTGCCTTGCTTGCGCTAGCCTAGGACAGACCAAGGTTCTATCCCCCAGCGTCCCATATGGTCCCCCAAGCCAGGAGCGATTTCTGAGCACATAGCCAGGAGTAACCCCTGAGCATCACCGAGTGTGGCCCAAAAACAAAAACAAAAACAAAACAAAACAAAAATAACTTCAAAGTATGAGGAAATAACGCCACTGAGATTGGCACACATCACAAAGAAGGAAAACAAGCAATGCTGGCGGGGATGTGGAGAGAAAGGAACTCTTTTTTTCACTGCTGGTGGGAATGCCGTCTAGTCCAACCTTTATGGAAAGCAATATGGAGATTCCTCCAGAAACTGGAAATTGAGCTCCCATAAGATCTAGCTATACCACTCCTAGGAATATACCCGAGAAACACATAAATACAATACAAAAATCCCTTCCTCACACCTATATTCATTGCAGCACTATTTACAATAGTCAGACTCTGGAAACAACCAAGATGCCCTTCAACAGATGAGTGGCTAAAGAAACTGTGGTATATATACACAATGGAATACTATGCAGCCATCAGAAGAGATGAAGTCATGAAAATTTCCTATACATGATGTACATGGAATCTATTATGCTGAGTGAAACAAGTCAGAGGGAGAGAGAAAGATGCAGAATAGTTTCACTCATCTATGGATTTTAATATTAAAAATTAAATAGTGCACATGTTTTAGTGATGAATATTATATTTATTGTGGTGATTATTTTGCAATACATGCAAATTAATTGTTTTTTGCAGACCTGAGACTAATGTAATGTTAGATATCAATTGTATCTCACTGTTATATACCATACATTATAGTGCCTTTGAACCAGAAGTTTAGTGATAATTTAGAGAAAGTCTTCAAGAAACTAGTTATATAAATCTAATGTCCCTAGAAGATGCAGAACTTTAATATTATTTATTTATTTATTTATTTTGGTTTTTGGCAACACCTGAGAAAACCAGGGTGTTCTCCTGGCTCTACTTAGGGATCAATTTTGCCAGTGCTCAGGGAACTATATGGAATGCAGGGATAGAACCCAGTTGACCACATGGAAGTCAATCACTTTACCTGCTGTTCTATAGCTCTGACACTGCAATATTTTCTTTTGATGAGAGCTTTTATGCTCTTTAAGCAACTTTCAGATATAGATTTAACTAATAAAATGGTAATTACATTGCCACTTATTTATTTTATAAATAGAAAATTGCACCTTTTTATCGCTTTCAGTCATTTCACTCATCACTCACCCCTGCTTTTGGTGAATTTATTCATTCTATCCATGACTTGGTTTTTTGTTTTTGCTTTTGAATAGTTTGTATATCAGTAAGATCATACTGCATTTGTCTTACTGTCTGACTTATTTCCCTAAGCAGTAAACAGCTTCACCTATATATCAATTGCCCATCTATGTATTTGCAGATGGTAAAATGTATTCTTTATTATTAAAAAATATTAGCTATGTAAGGAAACCATATATTCCTTATTCATTTAGCCACAAACAAACTGCTTCAGGTTGTTTTCATACATAAATTATGTAAATAATGCTCCAGAGAACTTTGGGGTTGCATTTTATTTTTTCTCATTTTTATTATTATATGATGATTTACCAAGTTGTTCATAATACAGTCGTTTAAGGCCCTAAATTTTTTTAATATAATTTTTATTTTGATCATAGTGGCTTACATATTGTTGACAATAATATTTTGGGTACATATTTACATAAAATCAGGGGGGATTCCCATCACCAATTTGTCCTCTCTACACCTCCGTTTTTGTCCTGCCTCCCATATCCTCTTCCCTCACCCCCAGAAGGCCCTAAATTTTGAAACACCAATCCCACCACCAATGTGACCTTCTTTCACCAGTGTCAACAATCTTCCATCCACTACTCTTGCCTGCCCCCATTTAGGCATAAACAAATTTACTTCATATTTCTTGTTGCAACACAAAGGCAAATAAAATTATCAAAATTTATATCAACACAGGTCAATTTTAATGATTGTTATATCTCTCCATAGTGCTACTAAAGTCAGTGCCTAAGATGTACTGGGCTGTGGCTGGTGCTAGTTGAGTCTTCTGTGTTACTATTTAGACTCATTGAGGTTGGTATAGCGGTAGTCTCATCTCACCTGAGAGTATATAACTGCTTATATTATTTGATTTCAGTCGCAAAATTGGGAAGTTTCTGTTGGGGGTGAGAGGGAGTCATTCGGCTACTGTAACTTGCATTTTTTAATTAAATTTTTTTAATCTTTTCTTTTTTAAAAAAAAATAATATCTTTATTTAAATACCATGATTACAAACATGTTGTAGTTGGGTTTCAGTCATATAAAGAACAACCCTCCCCTTCACCAGTGCAACATTTCCACCACCAATGTCCCCATCTCCCTTCTCTCCCACCCCCTACCTGTATTTGAGACATACATTCTATTTCTCTCACTCATTAACATTGTCATGATAGTTTTTAGTGTTGTTATTTCTCTAACTGCATTCACCACTTTTTGTAAATGGTGGATAGCTTGATACCATGGGCCAGTCCTTCCAGCCCTCATCTCTATTGTCTCTGGGTATTATTACAAATATGGCTTTTATTTTTCTTTAAACTCATGGATGAGTGAGACTATTCTGTGTCTATCTCTCTCCCTCTGATTTATTTTGCTTAGCATAATAGTTTCCATGTCCTGGGCCAGAGTAAGATGAGAGCACAGTGGTAGGGCATTTGCCTTGCACGTGGCCAACACTGACAGACCTCTGAGCCTGCTTGGAGCGATTTATGAGCCCAGAGCCAGGAGTAACCCTTGTGTGCCGCCAGATGTGACCCAAAAACCAAAAAAGAAAAAAAAAAAGGTATCCATGTCCATCCATGTATAGGAAAATTTCAAGACTTCATCTCTCCTGACGGCTGCACAACATTTCACTGTGTATATGTACCACAGTTTCTTTAGCCATTCATTTGTTGAAGGACATCTGGGTTGTTTCCAGTTTAATATTTTTATTTCCTTCAGATTTCACCAATAAATTAAATTGCTGAATTATAACACAGTTAATTTTAATGTATATGAAGTCTATTTTTAATTTATAGGAAACTTGATACTGCCTTCCATTATAGCAACACTTACTTCCCACCCCCTTGTCCAAAAGTGTTTCTCTTTCTCTGCATCTTTATCAATTCTTATTATTTCTTGTCTTTTTGAAAACTTATTGTAGTTTTGATTGGCATTTCCCTGATAGTTGGTAATGTTAAGCAGCACTAATGTGTCTATCTACTAGCCATTTGTGTATGTATATATATTCTTAGGAAAATGCATATTCAGATCTGCTTATTTTAAATCAGATTGTTTGGTTTATATGAGTTAGATAACAACCTTTTAGGACTCACAAAAATTCACTAGGTTGCCTTTTCATTTCATTGATGATTTTCTGTACTATGCAGAAGGTTCTTTATATAATTACCCCCCTTAATTTTAATTACTGTTGCTATTGCTTGGGTGTGGCCCCAAACAAAACAACAAAAGATCTGATAACCAAAGTTTTCTCATTTCTATTTTTATATCTTCTAGAGTTGTATTGGCTGTCTATACCATGGCTTCTTTGAGTTCCTTGAACAGCCTCAATATTTCCTCTCTAAAGTCCTAATCAGAGAGATTAAAGTTGGCTGATGCTGGTTGGGTCTTCAGAACTACCATCTTCACTCACTATACATGGTAGTGTTCTGTGTTGTGTTCCCATTGTAAGCTTTGCAGTCTGGTGGTATTTATTATGTGTTGTGATGTGACTCATGGACTGAAATAATGAGCACACTGATGGGTACAAAAATGGCACTTCTGTGTCAAAAAGAGAGCCCTGCTTCTGCTTTGTCTTTCTTCCTCATTTTCTTGGGACTGTGTCTCAACATCAGCTTCAAGAGGTTATTTTACCACTATATATTCTTAATTTTCATCTCGTTTTAATATCAGTATTTGTGCCAGTTATTTGTTATTTGTATAATTAGCTACTTCAAAAACCAGTGGTTCAAAATAACATTTTGGGTTTTTTAATGAATGTGCAGTTGATCTGAAGCTAAATGGGCCCTGGCATTTTCTTCTCCACTTGACAACAGTTGGAATGAGTTAAAACTGGTGTTTATTGTTATCTAAAGGCTTGTTTCTGAGCATATTTGTCAGCTGTCACTGTGTTTTTCTAAAGCATTGACTAGTACAGTCTCTACTGAGACACTAATAAACAGACTCAACATGTGGCTAAACTTTATTACAACAGTGGTGAGTAAGTACAAAGGGCAAGGAGAAATGTCGAAGGAAAAGGTTTTAAATTCTCTCACCTAGCCCTAGAAGTCACAGAGCAATGACACTATCTTCTAGTCATTGGAAACACATATTTAATGTCAAGGAATTACATAAGGAATTTGTAAACATGTATAAGTACTGCCTAGCCACTTACTTTGTCTTACCAAATAATCATCATGTCTAAAACAAAGGATTTATTTTCTTCCTACTCACTATCATTGAAATTCCAGCAAGTTTTTTTGTTCAATGAATGTGATCCTTATTTTATGGAAAGTAATGAATACAAAAAAGTAATAAATACAAAATATGGAAAGTAATAAATACCAAAAAATATAAAAAACAGCAAAAAGAGGAATTAACATGTATAGGTTGGAGCAAAAACATAGCATATAAGACACTTGTATGTGGCCAACACAAAGTTCTTCAACAAGATTTATTACCTATTAACTCAAAGCAAAAGAAATGTGGAAAGAGAAGAAAAAGATAAGTTGAGACAGAAATTAGGAAACTTATAGAAAATCATATAAAAGTAATTGTTGTAGAACTTAAGTAAAATGTCAGTATAAATAAATAAGATTGGGAAAGGGGGGTAAAACATATTACAAATAAAAAAATGGAAAGAGGTTGATCAATCTTTACAAGTTAATTTACTGACCTGCAATGTGCTTTAATTCATTTCACAGCAAATTACACTTGGGTTAAAAATACTGTATGAGTTTCTTGTTTCTTACAGAGCAATATTTTGTGTATATTTATGGAAGAATACAGCATTTGTTTCTCAGTTTAAATCTTTTAGCTTTCACCATTATTATCACTGAATTTACCTTTTAGTATTATTCTTTTTAAAGAATCATATTATTTTTAAGAATGGTTGATATAAAACAGGACAGACAGGAAAGAAAATATTGTGCTTTAAAAATTGTATCACAGTGTTTTATTATCTTAAGCTATATTCCATTTTAGACATTTCAAATAGATTTTTTTATACTCTGAATTATGAGGTCATCTGAGGAGAAGTATAAGAATATTATTTTAATAATTCAAGTTCCACTAATGATAAATATCCTAACCAGTTTCTTTATAGTCAAGATTTCTCTCTGAATCTCTGGCTGAAAGCTATGAGAAAATATGCTATAATTATTTAAGTTATATATATATTTTTCATATATGTTCTTAAGGTCCAGGAGATGATTTAATGGTTAGCATGTGCCAAGGCCTGAGTTTTAACTGTGGTAACACATGTACCCTTGTACCTCCAAGTGGGATCTGAAGACCTAAGCACTGCTTAGGAGGCCTGCCCAATTCCCAAATGCATTCTTTAATTTGTTTTAAACACAACTAATACTTTAAGCACACTTAAAACAGTTGAAAAATAATAATAATGCTTCAACAAGAAGCTAAATGAACTCAAAATTAAAGATATATAATCTGAACTCCTTCAAATAAAAAAAAATCTCATGATTTTAATAAAACAAGATTAGTGAAGTGTGAATAATTCTACTGGAAAATATTATAAATTACAAACTGGAAGGACTGAAAGTACAATGGATAGATTCCCCCCCACCACCACATACCCCGTACATCTGATCTATCCCCAGAACCCAAATGGTCCTCTCAAGCTCTGTGCACTGCGGGGTGTTCTCCACCCAAAACCTTAAAAACTGGATGTCAAATAACTAAAAACAAAGTCAAAATATGGACTTTTATCAAACTAAAAATCATCTATAACTAGATAATAAATAATATTAAAAATAATTTTGATAATTTGAATTTTTTGCTAGTTCATCTGTCCCTACTTTTGTTTGGGGGGTTTATTAATCTTGTGATTAATATTTTAATCCAGTAGCCAGGAAGATGACTCAAAGGACTAACATATATGTTTTGCATCAGGGAGTTTGGGGTTCAATCCCCAAAACCACATAATTTTCCCTAAATACTGCCAACAATGGTCCACACAAAGCATGTTGTTAGCCTGATCTACTAGTCTGTAACAAGTAGTTTAACTATAATTTAGAGTAATATTATTATAAAAAGGGCTTTCATAATCCTCCTAAAAAGAATCTTAACGGCTATTTTGTGAACTTCTAAAGCAAATTTAACACTAATCTCATCACTTTTAGTAAAAGGGAAGTTAACTTTTGTTAATATTGGTAATCATTGGTACTATCACAAGAGGGCGCTTTGAGACAAATTATCTTTAATACAACAGGTTTTGTTTTGGATTTTTGGTTTTGGTTTTTTGTTTTTTCCTTTCCCAATTCTACCAAAGGCAAATAAGTGAAGTTAGGGAAGTTTATTAGCGGGGATGGACAGCATATATAAAGAGGCTAAAAATAATATAGCGCTCTGCTTGTGGGGAAAGATTGTGAAGGAAGAAAGGGAAATCCCACCTGCACTGGAGCTAATTACCACAAGAGATTCCTTTGCATCTTCAGGCTTCCACCTCTAGTCTACCTTGTTCTTCCATTACAAGTGACTGTTCTGAATCATTCCTTAGTGCCAAGCACTTAATTCTTCTGCAATGGTAGATAAAACCTCCACGTGAAGTGCATGCAAATAAATGTTTGGAAATGTCCTTGAATCATGTTTTTAGTTTTGTTTTTGTTCAGAGGAAGAAAACAAGTTTACTAGGCATGCCTGTTGGCATCCTTCAGGAATCTAGAAAGAGAGCCATTCCAAAAGGCGGCAAGTTTCACCAATGAAATAGTTATTATTACTGGGAGTCCTCCCTCTGAAAAGCATATTCTTAGGACACCTCCCAGAAACCTATGAAATTCTATAAAACAATTTCAAGTATGTAATTGTACTCTGTGGGCTATTCTAGACACATATTTAGTGTTAAAACATGAAACAAAAATTTCATGTTGTTATGGAAATAATAAAAATTCTTTAATGGGAATTGAAACAGTAAGGATTTGCCTTTTTTCAGTCTTCATAAGACTAGTTAGGGGCTTGCCGAGATCATCAGAACCTAACTTCTCCCCGCCCCTCAGGCTACTCCTGGCAGTGTTGGGCAGCAGTAAGATCCCCCCACAGGTAAAACATATAGTCCAGTCCTTTAAGCCATCTTCCCAGCACTAATACCAAACTTCTTGTAAAAATAAATAAATAAAACAAAATTTTACTCAGCACTATTACTGCAGTGTCAGTCATGGAGCCACCTTGTGGTTTAAAAACAAAAGTGCTGGGCCCAGTGAGAGAGCACAGCGGCGTTTGCCTTGCAAGCAGCTGATCCAGGACCAAAGGTGGTTGGTTCAAATCCCGGTGTCCCATATGGTCCCCCGTGCCTGCCAGGAGCTATTTCTGAGCAAACAGCCAGGAGTAACCCCTGAGCACCGCCGGGTGTGACCCAAACCCCCCCCCCCAAAAAAAAAAACACAGTGCTAAAGAGAAATTTGACTCCAAGAGATACTGTTTCTCCATAATTGTTAGATAGCAAACTGGAGATTTTACTGACTAAGGCTATTTGTATTATCTGTTAATCTTGGGCTTCAGATGTCTCCATTCATATGCATGTTTTTATTTGGTGAAGTTCTAAGTAGTGAGTTACTTACATGCAATATTCAAAGGCAATTATTTGTGCTGATTAAAAAAGGGGGGGACAAATTTTGAAAATATTTAAGTCTAGATTTTTTCATTTTCAAACTGTACTCATTCTTTTATTCAGTAATTTTATTCAATAAATATAACTAAATTGACACATTTCATATTTCTAAAAAGCTGTAACTAATTGGATTTTTAAAGTTGAGTACTATTGTCTTCCATCCAGAGGTATACTTTCATTATTACTGTCCTCTAACCAGAGATATATCTGAGACGCTGGCGGGCACGAGGGACCATGTGGGGCGCAGAGATTCGAGCCGATGACCTCCTGCATGAAAGGCAGATGCCTTGCCTCCATGTAATCTCTTAGGCCCCTCCTTTTCCGTCTTCATGGGCTCTGCCATGATGCCTTTCTCAAGACCACTACATTTTTTGTTTGTTTGTTTGTTTGTTTTGTTCTATCTTTGGGGTGCTTAGTGTTATTGTTGGAACTCTTAATAGATATTTGACACTTCATTTCGTAGGGGTGGAGTGTTTCACCTTCTTTTTCTCCTTCGTCTCTCAAACCGAGGACGAGAGCCTCTAGAAGAATTCTGCTTATTCCCGGCGTATTAGACTTTTACCCCAGTTTATTATTTTTTTCCTCTTCAAACAAAACCACATAACTTGAACTAGCTAGTCCTGCCCCCCAATTGGAGGGGGAAATAAAGGAGGCATCAGGACCAAACAGGTGTAAGACTACGAAGTAATAGGATAGGTACAGAGGGGACCACATATTCTAGCAACCCTGGGGGTGAGGGAAGAGGATATGGAAGGTAGGACAAAAACGGAGGAGTAGGGAAGACAAACCGGTGATGGGAATCCCCCCTGATTTTATGTAAATATGTACCTAAAATATTATTGTCAACAATATGTAAGCCACTATGATCAAAATAAAAACTATGTTAAAAAAAAAAAAAAGGGTTAAAAGCTTAGGAGCCGGGCCGGGCCGTGGCGCTAAAGGTAAGGTGCCTGCCTTGCTGCACTAGCCTTGGACAGACCGCGGTTCGATCCCCCGGTGTCCCATATGGTCCCCCAAGCCAGGAGCGACTTCTGAGCACATAGCCAGGAGTAACCCCTGAGTGTTACTGGGTGTGGCCCAAAAACCAAAAAAAAAAAAAAAAAAAAAAAAGCTTAGGAGCTACACTTGGTGGCTATGGCCTTAATAAAGTTGATGTCTCCTGAAACCTGACTGCCTGTGGATCATTTTCTCGTGGCTACCTTGAACCCTGAGAACCGCCAGCTGGAGTGAGTTGCAGGCGTGTGGCCAGGGCCGGCAGAGAAAGGCCTCACCCTCCATCCATCTCACCATCATCCACCACCATCAAGGACTTAATAATTAACATGATTTTCAACACATAATAACTTTAACGTATTCCAACATTTACCCCAATTTTTCCACTAATAAGTTTAAGTGAACGCTTAGCACCCAAATTTTAACCATAAAAATAATCATTTTATGCTTTTTTGATGGGTGGGGGGGTTTCGGGCCACACCCAGCAGTGTTCAGGTGTTACTCCTGGCTCTGTACTCAGAAATAGCTCCTGGCTCAGGGGACCCTATAGGATGATCAAACATGCATCTGTCCTGGGTCAGACGCATTCAAGGCAAACACCCGACCACTGTGCTACTACTCTGGCCCTTAATTTTATGCTTTAAATAAATGTATTACTAAAAATAATTTCTGCTTAGCATTCTTGATTTCCAATTTACTTACAGAACCTAACTTAGTTTTCATTATATATATTTCTGTGCAATTACAAAATATTTTATAATAGTTAAACAAACATTTGAATAATAAAATAAAATTTACTATTTGCAAATCACCAATAAATAAAATGATATGATGATAAGATGATATGGACTCAAAATTAGTAGCAACTGATTTTGTCTATAATTATAATAAAAATATTCATTTTAATCAGTGAGCTTTGTTTTAGGTTTTGATATTTTCATTCTCTTCTTAATGCAGATAAAAATAGTATGGGCATGTGTTAAATGAGATCTCCATTTTATTTCTTCATTTTACTTCAGATTGTAATAAACTATATCTACAAAAAAGCTAAGTTACATTAGTCAACAATACAGTCAGATAGAAACCTAAGTTGTGAAACTGAACTACTGGTTACAAAATAGAAATTAATGTCAAATATTACTTGGTAAGTATTGCTAAGAAACAGCAATATACAGACTCTTTGTGTAAGATGAAGAAATGAATACATGCAAATGCAATTCAAAAAAAGATTGCTTAGAATTAATTTTTCTCTAAGTTAATTTGTAATGAGTTAAAAAAAACAAAGGTCTGGATTTGGAGGTCTGAGAGATAGTTCAGCAGTTAAAACACTTGGCTTGCAAAAAACTGACCCAATTTGATTCGCGTGTCTGAAAGTACAGAAGAATCTAATGATCAACTCTACTAACTCTTCTCTGAATGTTTTGATAAAACTCACCTGTTAACCTATCTGAGCCTTAACTTTTATTCTGAGGGAAATTCTTAATTAGCATTTTAATGTCCTTACTTGTGATTGGCCTGTTTAGCTTTCTACTTCCTCCTCATTTAGTTTTGAGAGATTATATATTTTCAGAAATCTATCCATTTCTTCTTGATTCTCTAGCTTAACAGAATAAGTTGTTCATAATAAGATTTCATGATATCTTGGATTTCTTGGGGTTCTATTGTAATCTCTCTCCTTTCATCTCTGATCTGATTTATTTGAGCATTGTACCTTTTTTTCCCCCTTGTGAGTCTTGACAGTGAATTGTCTATTTGTTTATTCTCTCAAAAAACCAGCTCCTGGTTTCATCTATTATTTGTATTATTTTCTTTGTTTCTAAATTGTTGATTTATGCTCTGGTTTTTATTATTTCTTTTCTTCTGCTTCTGTTTGGATTCCTTTGTTGCTGGTTTTCCAGATATTGGAGGTGTGCCTTTAGATTGATTTTTCTTTTTCTTCTATCCTTATATAAGCCTGTATGGCTATGAATTTCCCTATAATTACTGCTTTTGCTGTGTCCTATAAATTTTGGTAATTTAGAAAGCCTGTCTAGAGTACAGGCCGGTGTGGGGTGGGGAGGAAGGACACTTGGGATATTGGTCATGGGAATATTGCACTGGTGAAAGATTATATATATATATATATATGTATATATATGTATATATATATATATAAAATCAAAAATAAGACCTCCCAATTCTTACCACAAGCTGTGTTCTTTACACTGACTATATAGAAAGAGGAGGTACAGTAAATGCACCCTGTATACACCTCAACCCAGGCCCTTTGCCTGGTCTGTATTGTGAATTGGGGGACAAAAAAAAGAAAATTTTGGTAATTTGTTTCTTTGTTATCATTAGTCTCAAAGAATCTCTTTATTACTTCTTTGATTTCCTCTTTAATAAAGTTGTTGTTGAGCAGCATTTTGTTTAGTCTCCATGTTAGATTTTCTCCACATCTTCTCTTTATAATGAATCTTTTGTTAAGTATAAACACATTCTTTATGGGGGTTTTATCTTGGGGTCACACCTGGTGGTGATCAAGGGTTACTCCTGACTCTGAACTCAGGGGTCATTCCTGGTGTTGCTTGGCAGAACACATGGTATGCCAGTAATTCAATCCTGAGTAGGCCACATGCCAGGCAAACAACCTACCCACTGTGTTATCTCTCCATCCCATATACTCAATCTTGATCTTTGTGGCACTGTAGCCTGATAGGATGCTTGGTATAATTCTTCTATTTATGAATTTATGTGTGCTCCAATATTTTGGTGGGCTTGATTTTCTAGAGTTTCTCTCCATATCCCAAACTGCAGTTGTCTTTCTTAGTTTCCCCATTTATCTTTGCATTTAGAGGGTTAGAATGCTGGAGTTCCAAATTGTTTAGGAAAATGATCTGTTGAATTGATTGTATAAACTGTGGCTAGGTGTATAACCACTTTAGAGGTTATTTTCCTAAACACAGGAGGTTATCTAAATATGATTTTAAAATTGCCAACTAATTCATTGGTTTCTTCAACTGAGTTTTGAGTTGTAAATTTTCTAAGATTGCTAGGTCAAATCTGCCTGAAAATATCTGATATAATTTGTGTCTTTATTGTCATTTGTTTCCAGGAATGTTTTGATTTCCTCTTTGATTTCATCTCTGACCCACTGGTTGTTCAGTAGTTAGAAATTTAATTTCCAGATATTAAAGTTTTTCTTCTGTGTCCCTTTGTAGTTCACATCTAATTTCAATGCCTTGTGATCAGCGAAGGTAGTCTGCATGATTTCTAGCCTCTTGATTATATGGAGATATGTTTTATGGGCCAGCATGTAGTCTATCCTGGTTGAATGAACCATATGCATTGGAGAAGAATGTGCATTTATGTTTCTGGGGATGGATTAATATAGTAATATGTATTTTAATAATAAATATATTATATTTACTAATATAATATTATATTAAGCATGTTATATAATATATTATATATCATAAAATATTATATCATTACAATTATTAATTATATTATGTTAATAAATATAATATGTTATATATAAGAAATAACATAATATATATTAGTCCACTTTCTTCCATTTCTCTTTTCATAACTAGTATACTCTCATCAAGATGGGAATGAAAGGAACCTTTCTCAATATAGTCAAGGCCATCTACCACAAGCCAATGGCAAATATTATTATCAATGGAGATAAACTAAAAGCCTTTCCCCTAAAATCTGGTACAAGACAAGGCTGCCTTCTCTCACCACTCCTGTTCAGCATAGTACTGGAAGTTCTTGCTATAGCAATTAGGCAAGAAAAATATATCAAGGACATCCAGATAGGTAAGGAAGAAGTCGAGCTCTCACTGTTTCCAGATACTATATTTAGAAAGCCCTAAAGACTCTGCCAAAAAAGCTTTTAGAAACAATAGATTCATATAGCAAAATTAGCTATAACCAAAAATATGGGTTACAAAATTAGCATGCAAAAGTCAATGGCCTTCTTATACACCAATAATTATAGAGAAGAAATGGACATTTAAAAAAATTCCCATTCACATTAGTGCTCCACAAACTCAAATATCTCAGAGTCAACTTAACTAAAGAGGCGAAGGACCTATACAAAGAAAAATACAAAATCCTGCTTTAAGAAATAAGAGAGGACTCACAGAAATGGGGACACATACCCTACTCATGGATTGGCAGGATTAATATCATTAAATTGTCAATACTCCCCAAAACATTGTACAGGTTTAATGCAATTCCTCTAAAGATACCCATGACATTCTTCAAGGAAGTGGATCAAACACTCCTAAAAATATCTGATATAAATCAAAATTTCTAATGCATCTGCATGTTTTGGGAAGAGGAGGGTTGATATGAGGGAACAGAGAGTTCGTCTCTTGGCAGATGCACCTGAGATGGGTAAGAGACAGCAGGGAGTTCAGGACCAGTGGTGAGACATAAAGCTACTTGGCAGAAAACTTTGGAGGCAACACTGGCTATGCTTTATAGGAGAGACCAGAGGGTCTTTCTCTCAGCAGATATGCCAGAGATCGGGGGAGAGACAGCAGGGAGGTCAGGGCTGACAGTCAGACCTTAACATGTCTTGCCTTTATAACCATTAAATGAAGTTTAGCCGTGCCTTAGGACATCATCAAGTGGTCAACTACATATGGTGTGAAAATTTTTACATCTACTTTCTGCATTTTGGTTCTACAATGTTTTATTCAATAAAATGGAAATAATTTTATAAATTTAACTGTATTATAAAATGCCAAAATTAAAACTTAACCAGAATGAATACATCAATAGTTAATTTTCTTACATATAGTGGTTTCTTACAAACTAGTGACTTAAAATAATTCTAGATAATTTTATAAAAATTAAAGAAATTTTCATTTTGAGCTATACCCCTCAGTGATAAGGGTTTGCTTCTGGCTCTAGATTCAAGAATTACTCCTGGAACTGCTTGAAAGACCATGAGGGATTTCAGAAGCCACTTACAAGGCAAGTGGTCTGTTGGAAGCCATAAGACTTAGAGAGCAAAATGGAGTCTCTGAAGCCTGAGAAACCAAAGGCCTGTGTATCTGACAGGCTGCTACTGTGGCATTTTCCCCCATGGACCTAAAGGAAAGAACAGCCGCATAGTTCAGTTAGCAAAAGTCACAAGATGCTCCAATAAACCGCCCGAGTTGCTAAAATAAGATCACATCCTGTTAACTACCATTGTGAAAGAATGTCTGTATGATATAAGGGTATGCTGTAAAACTGGAAAGTCCATCCTGCTTCAACCCCCCTCCCTTTCGCAAAAATGCATGGAAAAGTACGGACTATTACCTCCGTGTTTGGCTCATGCAATAAAACTAGCCCCCTTTCAATAAACCTTAGCTCTTGATCAGCAAGCTTGACTTGAGCTCATTTCTTTCCCAGCCTCTTTCCTCCTTTTTAGGTCTGTCCCGCTCCTGACCCACGAATTACCTCGCGATCCTCAGTCCACCCTGCGGGCAGGGTCCTGGGGGTCGCAATGGTCTACCCACTGTAATATCTCTTTAGCCCCAAATAAAAATGTATTTGAACCAAAGATGTGGCTCAGTAGTAGAGAACATATTTTACATTTATAAAGCCCCGAGTTATATTTCAGCATATCAATAAAATATTCCTTTGTTAATTCATTTACATCATTGAGTTTCAGACATACAATTTTTCAACACCAGTCTAATCACCGGTGTCAACTTGCCTCCACCATAGTCCTCAGTTTTCCTCTCACCCCAACCTGTCTCCCTGAGAGGCACATTTTAAAGTTTGGTTTTTGTACTTTGATCTCCTCCCTTCAGTTTTGTTGGTTCTGTAGTTAAGATATAGAAATAAAACACACTTCTACACCACCCATATTACAAGATCCTCCCAGTGCATCAGCCTCTTCTTACTTCCTTTCCTCTGTTTCTTTCTTTCTCTATCTAAGGCCCAGAGCAATCTAGGTATCTCCCATTTGATACCATGCATTCTTTGTTGTTTGATATATCACAGATAAATTAGATCAGCCAATATTTGTCTTTCTTTCTATGACTTAATTTGTTTAACATGAGATCCTCCTGTTTTATCCAAATTGCATCAAATTACATGACTTTATCCTTCATTGCAACTGTATAGTATATTATTCTGCATACATACACCTCTAGTATCTACTCATCTAGTTTAAATCCATATCCTAGATATTGTACTTTCACAATAAATGGTGTGGTAAAACTTTTATACATTGCTGGTAAGAATATTATTTGGTTCGGGGCCAGAGTGGTGGTGCAGCAGTAGGGCATTTGCCTTGCATGCGGCTGAGCTGGGACAAACCGTGGTTTGATCCCTCGGCATCCTATATGGTCCTCCTAGTCAGGAGTGATTTCTTAGCACATAGCCAGGAGTAACCCCTGAACATCACCAGATGTGCCCCCCAAAAGAATATTATTTGGTTCAATTCTTATGAAAATAAGTACAGTTCTCTCAGAAAAGTAAGTAAATAATTGTAATAACTGTCCTATGACCCAGCAATTCTACTTACTGGTATTTAGCACTGAGGACACAAAAACATTAATTAACAAGACAAAAAAATTGTTTTAGCTGAAAACAAGACCCCTGACAATCTGTGCTGTTCTTTCCAAAATTTAAATTCAAATCAGACTATCATAGTTGTCAAGCTAATTTTCTTAAACATTTTCTTTCTTTTTGGGGGGGCGGGGTCACACCCGGCAGCGCTCAGGGGTTACTCCTGGCTCCACGCTCAGAAATCGCTCCTGGCAGGCTCGGGGGACCATATGGAATGCCAGGATTCGAACCAATGACCTTCTGCGTGAAAGGCAAACGCCTTACCTCCATGATATCTCTCCAGCCTCTTCTTAAACATTTTCTAAAGAAAACATTTTCTAAAGAAAATGTTTAATAGGCATCTTTATTATTATTGTATTAAGTATATGCTTTACTCAATGCATTATTGCTCCAGACGCCCTACTACTAATACTTTGAAATTGTAAATTGATATTCTTTACTTTAAAGAGTTTAGACTATAATTAAAAATATATGAAGCAAAGGTCAGAGTGACAGCACAGCTGGTAGGACATTTGCCTTGCACATGGCAGATTTGGGACAGAGCGAGGTTTGATATCCAGTATCTCATATGGTCCCCTTAGCTTGCCAGGAGTGATTTCTAAGTGCAGAGACAGGAGTAACCCCTGAGTACCACAGGTATGACCCCCCCCCCAAAAAAAAAAAAGAAAACAAAAAAACAAATAAAGTTACAATAAACGACCTGCCAGTTAAACTACTGAATTTATTATCTAATTGTCGAAAGTTATTGTATAAGGGCAATTATACTTTGACATTGGTAAGTATTAAATACACACATTTTCTATAAGGAAAAAGCACAAAGGAATTTGTTTCTTGCATGCAGTCAACATAGATTCAGTCCCCAGCACAATATATGATCCCAAAAGTCCTGCTAGGAGTGATCCCTGAGTTCAGAGCCCAGAATAAGCTCTGAGCACTTTTGAGTGTACCCCAAACCAATATAAGAAAACATCAATGGTTACTGAAAATTAACTATGAAAATGTGTTGGGGTGGGCATATTAATCAATTTGGTCTTAAAATAAAAGCAACAAGGGGCCGGAGAGATAGCATGGAGGTAAGGCGTTTGCCTTTCATGCAGAAGGTCAAAGGTTCGAATCCCGGTGTCCCATATGGTCCCCCGTGCTTGCCAGGAGCAATTTCTGAGCATGGAGCCAGGAGTAACCCCTGAGCACTGCCAGGTGAGACCCAAAAACCACAAAAAATAAATAAATAAATAAA